>NW_004949114.1:4681456-4685171 GCF_000317375.1 Microtus ochrogaster
GAGGTGACTTTACAGCTGTGACAGTCAGTGCAGCCGTGACACTCTGCAGCTGTGACACTCAGTGCAGCTGTGACACTCAGCTCTGAGGTGACTTTGCAGCTGTGACAGTCAGTGCAGTTGTGACAGTCAGTGCAGTTGTGACAGTCAGTGCAGTTGTGACACTCAGTGCAGCTGTGCCAGTCAGTGCAGCTGTGCCAGTTAGTGCAGCTGTGACACTCAGTGCAGCTGTGACACTCAGTGCTGCGGTGACACTTTCCAGGGAGTTTTTCCTGGGACAATCTTTCTGCATAAGGCCATTTCTTTAGGGACTCTGAAGGCTACCCTGCCTGCCGGGAGCTGAGAGGCTGGATATCCCCTGTGGAGATGCCAGAGTCTCACAGCCAAGTGGAGCTTCCTCTACAAGGATCCACAGCTCTGAAAGCCCAGGCTTTAGACCACGGAACCTGCTCAGAGATGATATAGCCAGGCCCCAGGGCAGAAGTGGGTGAGGACTGCTTCCTCCATAGGTCACAGTGTGATACCGATGGTGGGTGTAGCAGCACGGAGGGCAGGTGATGCATTCGTACGTCACAGGGTTAGAATTAGGCACAGTGAACTTCCTCCTGGGAAAATGGCTTCTATTTCCTTCCATCCTGCCTCTGTGGGTGACCTTGGTGGGAAGGCGGTTGTAGTAATAGCTGGTAAATGACCTTAATTGACAGCCTTCAGATCTGTGGAGCAGATGGCTATTGACAATAAGTTCACTGATGTCAGAGATCACCACCAGGCAAGCAGGCCGGGTCAGCTGGGCCTCTTGAAGGCTGAGCTGAAGAAAGAGGTCAGGGAGGATGTGGCAAGTGGGCTTTTCCCAGGGAGGAGGAACCTGGCTTATTCACAGGGCGGGTCCCTGTACTCTCAACCCAGCAGATCTCACCTGAGTTCCTTTCCGGGCTCTCAACTGAGTTGACACTGAGTCTCAGGCCTCTGTCTTCCATCTTTTTGGGGGGTGGGGGTCTCTCACTTCCTCTTTTGAGGAAGCTATAGCCTGGATGCTCCATTCCTAGAGACTGTCCCCCCCCTCCAGAGCCAGGGAAAACTGGAAGAGACCCCTGTTAGAGGAGGTAGAAGACCGGGAAGCCAAGGCTGGAGAAGGGAACTACCAGCAATGAGTGGCGAGCTGGCTGGACTCTGACCTGCTGGGCTGCAACGGGGCAGAAGGCCCAGGTAATTCTACTTTGTTTAGTGTGAGAACATGATAGATAGCTAACATGTAGCTAGTATGTGTCTCCCCTCCCCTCTGTGTGTGTGTGTGTGTGTGTGCATGTGTGCCTGTGGGTACATACTTGTATGTATACATGTGGAAGCCAGAGCTCGATACTGGGTCTTTGTCAGCCGTTTTCTACCTATTTTATGAGACAGGGTCTCTCAGTGGATGAGTCATGGATTCGGTAAGGCTGACTGAACAGTGGGCTCCAGGGATTCGCCTGCCTCTGCCGCCCAGTCTTGGAATTACAGACTTGTCCAGCCACACTCACGTTCAGCTGTTTTCTGCATGGCTGCTGGAGTTTCAGACTCCTATCACTGGTCTCATATTGCAAACACTTTAGCTACTGAGCTGTCCCCCAGTTTCAATTGTTTCTTTCGAGTGTGATGTTTAAAAACCATCTCCAGAAGGGACTAGACTCTCTCAAATTAGTCTTAAGGTCAGGTGTCCTCTGCCCCATAACCATATCTGGTCTGTCCCAACTCCTGCACCCTAGGTACCTTGTGTGGTTTTATCCCTAGTTTGAAAGGGAATGTCTGCTTTAGACCCTTCCATGTGAGCTTGAGTTTCTTAGACTATTTTTAGATTTTGTTCCTGTATATACAGAATCTGGGTGATGGGGGTGGGATGTATTCGAGATTTACTGTGCAAGTACCTTCATAAACCACACACACAGTAGGCAGCAGTAAATAGAGTTGCTGGGTGTTTGTTCTGGGATGTTGGGCACCAGCTGTGTACACAGCACTCAGAGGAGTCTTAGCCAGATGCTGGACCTCAGGAGGCCCACAACAAGGCAGTAGGTAGACAGCTGCTGTCACTGGCAGCTGGCACAGCCATGTTAACTGTCGGTGTCTTCCCAGGGCTGCTGAGCCTACTTTGTGTCAGTGTCCTAGGACCACCTGAGGATGCCTCCCTGGCTTCTTATCACCTCTACCCTGGTTCTCCTAGTATGGGGTAAGTTTTCCTTCTCTGGGCCAAATGCGTACTCTTCCCTAACATGGAAGAAGAGCTTTATGGTGTCTGTAGACATTACCCCAAACAATAGTGTTCAGTAAATGTCTGAATTCTTTAAATCTTAAGTTTCTCCATCTGAAGACTGAGAAAAGGCTCCTTCTCTGTTAAATTGGAGGATTCAGCGAGGTAGTGTACAGGACTGACTTAGCTCTTTGCGGTGCAAGGGGAGCAATGGTTAGAACTGTCAATAGTGTGCCAACCAGCATTTAAACTCTCTTAGATTTGTGCCTGTCAACAAAACAAGGTTTCTTTGGAGCAATAATGTAAACCCGTGCCCAGGGACATTCTATTCTCACAATCCGTCAAGGTGGAGCATGGGCTTGACCGATGTCCCAACACTGAATAGGAGCAGACCCGATTCATGAAGGGCAATTCTAACTATTTCTTCTTTTTCCACCAGATACACAAAATGTACACGAGAGAGAACATTGTGGTTTTGGGTGCCTGCATACATTTCCAGGCTGTTTTCGCCAACTATATGCTTAGATATGCTCACAGTTGTTCATTATGCCTGACTCCCTGCCTCTAGCAATACACCATCACCCTGGGGGATTCCCTGAAGTCAGTATCACAGAAAACCATGCCAGCATCTGTTAGAGGTGGTTCCCTGGGCAGCTCAGAGGGTCTTGTTGGAGGCCTGGGCACTCAAGGAGGCAGAGAGGTGGTGGAGAGGAGCAGCTGTGTCTGGCTAGAGCATCATTATCCCATCATTATCAAAGGATTCTGGAACTCTTTGAAGACAGATGAAAACAGGGACGTTTTTTGCAGGTGTTTCCTCCTGGGAAAAAGCACAAACTCAACAGATATCAGATGGGCTGCAGCATCTGCTTGGCAACATCTCCCAGCTCCTGGAGGAAGGGAAAGTGCACCATGATGGTGAGGAGGCTTAGCCATCTGCCAGGGTTCTCGTGTGTCCAGAGATGCATCTCAGGTCTGCGCAGCCTGCTGGGACAGGGTGGAGAGCATCAGTTGTAGAGAGCTCTGACCAGGCAGCTTAAGTGCTTTTTTTAAGGCTTTTGGGGTATAGGAATGCTATCAAAAGGGAGAAAGAGCGTATGCAGGGTAGAGACCCAATCCCAATCAATGGGTCAAAGATGAAGACCCTTCCCAGTGAGAGCCCTGAGATTGAGGAGGGAGTGTGACCCCTTACGGAGAGTGGAAAACTCACAGAGGAAATTGCCAGTGCGTGCACAATGAGGCTACGAGGGCTGGATGGGGACAAGTGGCTGGCATGGGCCTATTTCCTAATGTAGTGCAGTGATGGTGAGGACTTCAGAGGTCAGGGAGCAAAATACCCAGTTCAGCTGCCTTGGGAACGAGAGTCTGCAAGGAGTATGTACAGCAGTGAGCAAGAGGTGTGAGTTCCTCCTGATACCCTTGGGAACGAGAGTCTGCAAGGTGTACATACAGCAGTGAGCAGGAGATGTGAGCTCCTCCTGATACCCTTGGGAACGAGAG
>NW_004949114.1:4685301-4696695 GCF_000317375.1 Microtus ochrogaster
GGAGGTGTGAGCTCCTCCTGATACCCTTGGGAACGAGAGTCTGCAAGGAGTATGTACAGCAGTGAGCAGGAGGTGTGAGCTCCTCCTGATACCCTCCCAGGGCATCTTCACCAGCACAGGCCAGACCAAGTTCAGAGCAGCAGGTGCAGCTCAGGTGGCAAATGTTGGATGCACTGACTGACATGCCATCTTCTCACAGATGTCTTCATCATGGTCTCTCGTAAGGAATGGGGGGCAAGATCAACGGGCTGCAGCTCTAAGCTGAGCAGGCCAGCGGATGTTCTTGTTGTGCACCATGTCCCTGGGCTAGAGTGCCACAACCAGACCTTCTGTACTCGGAAACTTCAGGAACTGCAGGCCTATCACATCCACAACAGCCGGTGTGATGTGGCCTACAAGTAAGTGGTGGACCTGGGCATCCAGACATACGGTCCAGCCTGTAATGATCTTTATGGTTCTTTCTGACCTATTTTCCTCATTTTTTTTTGGCTGTGGTTCTATCAGTTTCGTAATAAATACAGTTTTCAAAAATCTTCATGAATTCCGATATAATTCTCTGTGAAGTCCGTGCCTCTGAGATGCAGGGGAAAATCCAAGACATAACTGCCCCTTTAAACGCCACTGGGACAGGTAGTTTACAGAGTCCTTCCTTACACCTGAGTGTTTCTTATCATCTACTAGTCTGAGCCAGGCAGAACAAGAATCACCATTTTCTTAAGGTAGGGAGGCTGTTTGATTTTCACAGTGCCATAGACTAGCTCGACCAACCTCTGTCCATGGTACTCTCCACTGCAGGGCTCGTGCGGGCTCTTATCTGACTGGGGCAACCATCCAACCTAGGACACCAACAGCTAGTCTAGGAGACTCCTATCTGACTTTGGAACCACTTGTTAATAGTTTGGCCATTGTAATGGCAATGGCTTCTGGCCTCAAGCACCCACAACATCTCCACTTTCCCACATGGGGCTTCTCCAAGGCCTCTGTGATTCAGAGGATTCGCCCCTGGGGGACAAGAGTTGGAGGGTAACTTCACCAGCCCAGCCCTTCCAAAGGAGGGTTCTAAAGCTATATACACAGCTCTTCAGAGAGACATAGTGGGTGAGTGGCAGGCAGTCAGGGTCCAGTGT
This sequence comes from Microtus ochrogaster, assembly GCF_000317375.1. Taxonomy (NCBI): domain Eukaryota; kingdom Metazoa; phylum Chordata; class Mammalia; order Rodentia; family Cricetidae; genus Microtus; species Microtus ochrogaster. The sequence goes on from NW_004949114.1 coordinate 4,686,429, forward strand.
TGGGTGTTTACTCTTCAGTTAACTCCAAGGTAAAGGTTGTTGGATGTCTCTCTTCAGTTTTTTCTCCCTGTTCTATCTCTCTGGCTTCTGGGATCCCTCCCTAAACACACTGCCTGCCACTGTGTCAGTGTGTCACACACTGCATTTATGTAGGAAGTTACCCGACAGGGAGAAAGCAAGTGAACAGCCCTCTGTCGGCAGTATGCCTTCCGCGCGAGGTAGGGGAGCCGTTGTGAGGATGTGCGGAGTCCATGGAGAATAACATTGCGTTTAGGTCAACTGTAGCTTCTGCAGGTAGCCCAAGGCCCCTCTCCCTTTTCAGTGTTCAGGATGATTTATATACAGATTGGGTGTCTGGGCAAGGAGGTGCATGGAGTGTGGGTGTGGGTCCTTTTCAGTGTTAAAGACGAGGGTACGTGACTTGGCCTTTCTATTGTCTCAGAGAAATCCATGCAAACACTTTCTTAGTGAACCTGCCCTGAGCTCTTTTCAGCCTGTGAGCCTGGGTGGGGGGTAGCTTTGCCTCTTAGGAATGTGAGTTGGTACCAGTCAGTAATTTGTTTCCTTGCCCACAGCTTCCTGGTTGGGGATGACGGTAGAGTATATGAAGGTGTCGGCTGGAATATCCAAGGATCACATGACCAAGGCTACAACAACATCTCCTTAGGCATTGCCTTTTTTGGCGCCCAGGAAGGTAATGGCACCTCAGCTGACTGTCCTTCAAAGGGTTCTCTGCTCCTTTCTCTTGAAGCTCTACTGCCCTCTCAGGCATCTCCACAGAGCCAGTTTCTTTTGCATTTCTTCTCCCTTGGTTTCCAGGACACATGATGTGATACCCTTCTTCCTTTTGCTGAGGCTTCCTTCTCTGGCTCTGCCGTATTTCTTCCTCAGACTCTCAGGCTTCTCTGGGCAAGTCATGTACCCTCCTCTCCCCAATCTCTATCTGTAGGTCATTGTTCTGCTTTTCTTAAGGCCTTGCCCCTGTTAGTGACTGTCAGACCTTCCCTCCAGGACAGACAGGTCGGTGGCTGTAGGTCAGGTGTTCCCGCTGTCTTTCTATCTCTCACTCCTAGATTTTTCTGTCTATTGCTCTAAAAAGCTGCCTTGATGCCTCTGTAGTAGGTCTTTTTCTTACTGCTGTGACCAAATGCCAGATGAAACCAGCTTAAGGAAGGAAGAATTTATTCAGGCTCTTAGTGTGAGGGGATAAGGCATCACAACAGTCATCACGTGAGGGGCACAAAGTGGCTGGTTACATCGCATCGCCATTAGGAAATGGAGGATTGGCGCTCAACCCATTCTCTCTTGTGTTCAGCCCAGGATTCCATCCATGGAATGGTGCTGTCTGAATTTAGGGTGGGACATTCCACCTCAGTGAGCCCGCTCAGAAAATACGTCCATAGGTTTGTCTCCTAGATCTGCTCAAGTTGACAGTTAATTTCATTCAATTTTTAATATAATCTATTTTGACCATGTTTTCCCCTCTCCAACTCCTCCCAGATATCCCCACCTCCCTACCCATCTAACTTCATGTTCTCTCTCTTAAAAAAGTCTAAGTAAAATAAAATGAAACAAAAATCTCAAAGCAGGATGGGAGCCATGAACTTTATTCTGTGTTGGGCTCCTCCCAGGACATCATAGCGTTCGCGAGCTTTTCATTTTCTTTCAAGTCTGTTGATTCCAATTCCCTGCACCCAGTATCCTGACATCCAGTTTTCTGCGCCTGGCATCCTGATGTCCAGCTCCCTGCACTCTGATGTCTATTTCCTGTACCCTGCATCCTGATATATAGTCAAGGCCATAACCATGAGTCTGTGAGGTGATTTTTTCTTTTTTTTATTAAACTTTTACATTTATTTTGCACACCAACCAGTCTCTCCTCCCTCCTCTTTTCCCATCCCCTCCCCCTACCTCCTGTCTGATCCTCCCCCTTCATCCAGCCCTTCTTCTTTCAGAAAGGGGCAGGCCTCCCATGGGAGTCAACAAAGCCCCTCCTCCTGCATCAAGGCTGGCTGAGGCATCCCTTGATGGGGAATCAGTTCCAGAAGGCCAACCTGTGAGCTGATTTCTGTTGTCGAATTTTGGATAGCTAGTTTCTCATTTCGTATTCCATACCCTTTGGGATAGTGCAGGTAGATTTTACCCTTCTCCTTACTACAGTATGCAGCCTAAGTTTCAGAGAAGCAAAATAACCCAAAGGTTATTTAGCCCAAATGACTCTGGGGAAGGAAGGAACATGAGCCTGCATTTTCCATTCTAAGAGGAGGGCTGTTTTCACAGAGTACCAGGACCAGAGTGCCTGCTTAATCTATAGATTTATTTCTTGTTTTGGGATTTGAAGCATATACTTTTTAGATTCCAAATTCTTTTTCATGAGCAGAGGGGCCCTAGCAATATTTGATTCAGGGTTTGTGCTGGGAAGATGGCAGTGCTAGCTGGTGGGGTTCACTGGGCACCTTGAAGCCCTCCTGTGGATGGGGCTTGTGGGCATATGTGAAGTCTTGGCACACCACTGGGATCTTGGCACTTCAGCCTGAGCCACTCAGAGACCTGTTATTGCAGGTCCTCGATTCTCTCCCCTCTGACTTGAGGGAGGAACCTGTCCCCATCGCTTCCTCTAGCAGGTGTAGGTTTGGTGGGGATGCTCAACCTCTTCCCGCTGTACCCTGACCCTAGGCCAGACAGGGACTCCCTATAAATCTACTCTCTTCCAGGCCACAGTCCCAGCCCTGTTGCTCTCTCAGCTCTGAAGGGCCTGATTTCCCACGCTGTGAAGAAGGGCCACTTGTCACCCAGGTACACCCAGCCACTTCTTGTGAAAAGCGAAAACTGCCTGGCCCCTCCAGCGAAGGGGAGACAGAAGAAAGGTGAGACCCTGGCCCCTTCTGGCCCTTCCAGTCCGCCATCTAGGATGCATTCACAAGTGCAGCAGCAGGGACCTCTTCCGGCTTCCCTCACATCGTCCCCCAAAGCCATGTACTCACCACTCACTCATGTGGGTGCTAGCAGACCTTGAGAGGAACCCCCCAGGCCGCCTCTTTCCTATTAGCCGCAGTGACAGTAACAGCCACATCGGTGTGAGTGGTGTTGTGTGAACAGTCTTTCACACCTGCCTCTTCAGCAAAAGCTGGATCTAAGGAACACAGCACATGAAACTTTGAGTCCTAGAGCTTCTTGCGGGGGGAGAGGTTGGGGGAGACAATGAACAATAAACAGATAAAATATTCAGCATGAGCAGGGTGGTGGTGCACACCTTTAATCCCTGTACTTGGGAGACAGAGCTGGTGGATCTCTTGAGTTTGAGGCCAGCCTGGTCTATAGAGTGAGTTCCAGGACAGTTAGAGTTATACAGAGGAATCCTGTCTTGAGAAACCAAACAACAACAATAACAAACCCCCCAAACTCAAATTTTTCGAGAAGAATTAGGCATAGAAAATGAGAGGGTACATTTATGCACAGTTCTTATTCACAAAGACACATTTATAAATATAGAAAGTACTGTAACTTGATGTTGTCACATTGACATTAAAGGAGGAATTTAAAAACAATTCAGACAACAAGTTAGGTACTGTTTTGGGTTAACAAGCAGTGACAACGAGTCTTTAGATTTATTTTATTTTATTGTTTTATGTGTGTGAGTGACTTGCGTGCACACACACACACACACACACACACACACACACACACACACAAGTTTACCATGTGTGAGTCTCATACCCAGAGAAGACAGAAGAGGTCATCAGATCCCCTGGAACTGGAATCACATGTACTTGTGAGCCACCGTGTGAGTACTGGAAATTGAACCTAGTCCTCTGCAAGAGCAACAGATGCTCTTAACCACTGAGCCAGTTCGCCAGCCCCCAACCCCGCCCTCTCTCTCTCCCTCTCTCTGATCCAGGGAGCTTTGCTGGGGTTTATTACAGGAGTATGGATGAGAGGTTACTATGACACAGCTTTGTCACCAAAAGCCCACTCCAGCCTGGGTGGCCACTCACACCTGGAGCTCATTGCACAACCCACAGGTAGTTCCATAGTCGGGGTGTCTTCTCCAGGCGGTTCAGCCAGGCTCAGCTTCTCCCAAGCAGCTCTGGTGGTCTCAGATCTCAGAATTCCTTACTGCTTATATATGTGTGTGCACAGGCGGGGTCTAGGGAACCTGATCAGTGTCAGGGACTTCCTGAAGCTTTTGAGAAAACGAAACAAAGCAGTAAGGACTTTCAGCCTGTTCTTGGGCTTAGTGAAGTTTGAAGAAACTTGTTCTCATTGCCTGAGCCCCGAATCAGTTTGATCTCTACCTTGAACTTGCTGCCATTCATTCATATCGAGGATTGCTTAAGGGTTTTAAGTGTTTGTCAGACAGACTTCCGGAGTACAGCTTCTGTATTTGCGGCTTGGACCAGTCCAAGAATACTCTAGAGCAGAGCCCCGCAGTCAGGATTGAGAGGGACTCTGAGGGCGACAGGGAAATCTCAGCACACTGAGGGTCACGGTAGCCTTCAGCAGCCACGTAGTTGGCATAATGTGGTAAAAAGAATCCCTTATGTCTTGCCGTTTGTTTTTGTTGTTTTTACTCAACAACAGGTTGCCCCCGCATTGTTCCACGGTCTGCTTGGGGCGCAAGAGATGCACACTGCTCCAAGATGGCTCTCCCTGCAAAGTATGTCATCATCCTCCATTCCGCTGGGAGAACCTGCAGTCAGCCGGATGAGTGCCGCCTGCTGGTCCGAGATCTCCAGTCCTTGTTCCTGGACAGGCTGAAAGCCTGTGACATTGGGTATAAGTAAGTGATCTCAAGGATAGGGGCTGCTTTCCTTTGGTAAGGGAACCTGAATCTCTCAACAGGAGAGAAAAGGGAGCTAATTTTGACTGATAATTCACCATATGAAAAACCTATGGGGACCAGCCTGGTCTACAGAGCTAGTTCCAGGACAGGCTCCAAAACCACAGAGAAACCCTGTTTCGAAAAAAACCAAAAAAACAAAAAAAAAAACAAAAAAACAAACAAACAAACAAAAAAACAAAAAACCTATGGGTATTTACATTGACTTTTACCCAACCTGAGAGTGCTCTTATTCAGGAGACAGATAAGGGGCAGTCATAGCTCCAAGCATATTCCAACAATGTGCACTATTAAAGGCAGTATATGGATATTTTGGATTCCAAGGCTTCTGATGAGATATTAGAGGAAGGGACAGGGTGGAGATTGAACTCTGTAGAAGAGATCACTCCAGGGCCACTGTTTTAACACAGCTGCTTCTCATTACACTGTGGCTCAGGTGTTGTCCTCTGTTCGGTTTGCTTCTTCTGGTGTTATTGTGACAGCTCTTCACATCTAAGAGTCCGAACACTCAGAGGGAGAGAATCTCCGACATGAAGAGACTGGACAACATCCATTAATTTCAGTGCCAAGGTCCGCAGTTCTCTAATAGAGAATGTGAAACCAGTGGGAGGACATTTTTATCTCTCCCTACATTTCTACTCCTGTCTTCTCCTTGTGTGTGTGTGTGTGTCTGTCTGTCTGTCTGTCTGTCTGTCTTTTTCTCCTCCTATCCCATCCCCTTCCTTACTCCTTCTCTCCTTTCCTTCTCATTTAGTGTGATCTAAATGAGTTTTGTTGGTAGAGAACACTTATGTTTAAAGACAGCCACTTAAGACTGGCCTATACAGAAAACAAAATGGCCACGAAGCAGGCAAAACACCAGAGGATGATTCCAGAGCTTGAAGATAAGACGCCGGAATATCTCACTCATTTCTCATCACAAACAGTCAAACTAAATTTGAAGCCTAAGGATAAGCCAGCACTAGCTCATGTGGTATGTTTGTATGTGACAGTGAAAAGAGTCACCATCTTAGGGAATTTGTGGATTAACCTCTGGGTCTGTATTTTTGTCTTGACTGCTCCTGCCAGGCACCAGTGTGCAATGTGCTTCGGCTGGATTTGCCACATGGCATATTCTTCTAAGGTGACTGGTCCTCTCCTCTGTCTCCATGTTAGTGAAGTGCTTTAAAGATGGGAGAAAATATTGTCGCTAGCTAGCTATTTGGACCTACCAAATGATTGCAGGTCCTTCCACTCAGGATAATCCGATGTTGTTCTCCTTAACTGCCGTGGAGATGTGAACATCAAATATGAATTTGGAAATCTCATACTGAGGATGGAAGTTTCTCTTTCCTACTCAGGCTCCAGAAGGCAGCTACCTTATCTTAGGCTTTTGATTTGTATTGTGCATCCTGTCAGCATCCTGGAGAGGGACTGAACTCAGGACCAAACACTCATTTCCCCCTCCCAGCTCTAGGCTGTGCTCTGGGGATGCTTCCTGCGGGAGCACAGGTGACTCTTACCCTCCTGGAGCTAAGACTTTGTGACAGGGGATGGGGGAGAACTTACAAAGTAGGTTTCAGCAAGGTGAGTCAAATGAGACTATGAAGGTCACGTGAAGGACGAGCAGGCTGCAGGGACTCATTCCTTGGAGGTATAACTTGTTAGTTGGAGTCCAAGAAGGGAGTGGGACAAGCTAGAGGAGGAAGCAGCAAGAGTGTTTCAAACACAGGGAAAGGCCTGGGTTCCAGCAGAAGAACAGTGTCTCGGAGGAGGGAGCTGAGAAATTACTTATGGTTACATAAATGCCAATACTGGATGTGGTGGGAGGTGAGGCTGAGAGGCAGAAGAGCATGTCCTGAAGAATGGTGTGTCTTCAGCTGGGAGTTTGGGTTCTGTGCAAAGGATGAAGAGCAGGGTCTTGCACAGAAGATGCCTTGACTGACGCCTTGAGAACAGATGGGTGTGGGTGAACCTGAAGGCAGTGAGATTTGAAGATGTGACAATTCAGGCAGGGTGAGATGCTGACAGGGGGAAGAGGGTGCAGGTGCCCCAGGAGAAGTGGAGGCACTTAAAGGTCATAAAAGTGAGTGGCTCATGACTAAGGTGCAGGCCTATGTCAGGAAAGTGGCCGCTAGACATCGCACCAGCCTTGGCTGTCCAGTGGATGGAATGGGTGGATGAGGCCTGGGCTGGAGCCAGTGGGTGATGATTTTCTCTACAATGCTAACCCAGAGAAGAACAGGGGGGAGGTGGCTCCAATGTGAGTTGTGTGCTTTCATGAATGATGAAGAAGCCAAGGAAATAAATAGGTCAGTTTTGAGAGTGTGTAGGGTGAGGCACAGAGACCAGTCTGCCAGATAAGAGAGGGAGTGGACCATCACAGTGGAAGTCCCAAGAAGAGGATGTCTGGAGAAGGAAGAGAAAGGTTGACAGGTTCAACTTCACAGAAACCAGTGGTTAGACATTTGGGAAATAGGGGTGAGTTGTTGAATAGTCTATTTTATCAAGGCAGCTACTGTGACAATTTGCTTCCCAGAAATCTGCAACGGTTTTAAGTCTGGGTCCCTCTCAAGTCCCACTCCTCCAGATGGTGTCAGCAGCAAGGCCCTCACAAGGACGATGGCTCACACCAGGTGCTGGAACCTGGGGAGTAGTTGAGTAAATGAATGAATGAACCCATGAGGAAGGCAAATGTCAAACCAAGAATGCTCCCTCTTTCATGCTAATCTCCATATCTCTTGTGGTTCTCCAGCTTCCTCGTGGGCCAGGATGGTGGTGTTTATGAAGGAGTGGGCTGGAATAGTCAAGGCTCCCGCACGGAAGGGTACAATGACATTGCTTTGAGCATCACCTTTATGGGCGTCTTCACAGGTAAGTGGAGGCTTTGGTAGTTGAGATCCTTGTGTGATGTTTGAGGAGAGAAAGACTTCAGACTTGGGCATCATCTAAAGCATCATATGGTGAAGTTTTGTATTTATATGAGTGTGGCTGGAGGTGACCCTCAGATCCTAGAGAGAATAGGTACTCAAAAAACATGTTTCATACTCACAGATAAATCTCTCTCCCTCCTTCCCTCCCTCCCTCCCTCCCTCCCTCCCTCCCTCCCTCCCTCCCTCCCTCCCTCCCTCCCTCCCTCCCTCCCTCCCTCCCTCCCTCCCTCCCTCCCTCCCTCCCTCCCTCCCTCCCTCCCTCCCTCCCTCCCTCCCTCCCTCCCTCCCTCCCTCCCTCCCTCCCTCCCTCCCTCCCTCCCTCCCTCCCTCCCTCCCTCCCTCCCTCACCTCTTCCTTTGGTATGAATGGGTGAAGCCAGGGGAAATGCCTGCATGAGTGATTTTAGTTCCTCTTTGTAACCTATCCTATTTGGTTCTTAGGGTACCAACTCTAGATGGTTCAGCCTTTACCCAAGGCAGGGATTTAGAGATCTGCCTGGGCTGCACTGAAAATGTTCATTTCTTTACTCAGTGCTCCTGCCTAGAGCTAGGGTACTATTGAATCTCTGGGACGGTGGAGGAACTATTACTGCTACTCATTCGGGCTGGTTTGAAAATGAGCATTAGCTGAGGGTAAGGGCAGTAAGGAGATGCTGAGCACCGAATCTGTGGAGAAGGCCTGTAAACCTCGCTGCTCCTGATGTTCTGGATGAGATCATTCACTGTCACAGATCCAAAGGCGGTTGGCACTATTATTTCTTCTCCCAACTCTACAGTAAGAGTGTCATTACTTCCTTCACTTTTGTCAACCAAGAATTGGCATTGCCAAATGTTCCTTAGGGGACAAACATGTTCTCACTAGAGAACTAGCAGGACAGACGTCTGCAGTAGGAGAACCTTCAGAATCCTTTAGATCTGTATTTGTAATTCCAGGACCAGCAATTCAGAGTCAGGAAAACTTTGGAGTTGAGACCCATGAAATGTTGATCTGGCATTCTGTCTGTCTGTAAGACTGGCTGCCAACAGTCAAATATGCTACTTTAGTGGTAGGCTGGGCAGGTTTGAAATCATGTTCTGTTCTGGTCTGGGCACCCTAGGATCCTACAAACAATGGTCTGGCTGTGTTTTGCAGGTTCCTCACCCAATGAAGCTGCTCTGGAAGCAGCCCAGGATCTGATCCAGTGTGCTGTTGACAAGGGGTACCTGACCCCCAACTACTTGCTAATGGGCCACAGTGATGTGTCCAATACTCTGTCCCCTGGACAGGCATTATACAACATCATCAAGACGTGGCCTCACTTCAAGCACTGAAGGAGGGTCCTAGTCCATTCTGAGGATGCTGTTCCTCTTGCTGGGTATTCGTCCTCACCTTCCACCTTCACTTTGTTTATTTCCTGGGTTAGGATGACCATATCTTTTCTTGGTGACATCCACCACTGTCCCCCAAGTTTTGTACACATAGTCCTGTACTTGTCTTCTCAGCCAAGTGAGGTTTCCTAGTTACCTGCCCATCTGTGATTTGTCTGGCAGCTTCCATTACTCATGCACAGCCCAGACAGGGTGTCCTCCCCTCCTCTGCTCACACACCCATGTCTGCATGTGTGAGTACTCCTTTTATTTAAGGGTTTAGTTGCCTGCAGGCCTATCTATTCTCTTCTGGTTTGTGAAGTTCTTCCAGGGCAGCAGCTGAGTTTCCTCACCGCTAGGTAGCCTATGTCAGCTCTGTGATCTGTGTTTAAATGCGAGTAGATACTATAGACTTTTGTTGGAGAAATGGATAAACAAGTTAAAGACCCCAGTCCTTCTCCAAGAGTGTGCCATCATCCCTCCTTGGAAGCCTTGTGGCCCAGTGCCCCCTCCTCCCATTGTTCTCTGCACTGGCACTTCTTGGTTGGAGACTCGGAACTGGCTGTGGTGACATGTCCATAGCAGATGCTGCGTCTCCACTGTTCCGTGCCACTATATCCACAGAGTACTCTGTGTGCCAGAACCACATGCTCCTCCAAGGCCAAGGCAGACCTGTGATAACACTTGCTACCCCGTGCTGTGGTCTGCCTGTGCCTGGATTGGTCCCACTGGGCTGATCCTGGGGTTCTGCAACTCTCCCTACCCTCGTTCTTTGTTGTGTTTATTGGAAACACATGAAGCATTGTTTTTCTCTGTGTTATTCTGCAAAACGGAAGGGAGAGTAAGAGGGAAACAGGAGAGATGAATAAAGGAATATAATGTAGAGAGTGTCTTGTTCGTTTGATTAAATAATGTTTAGTCTTGTTTTATATGCTTTTGTTGCTCTTATTTTTAATAAAAATAAATACAAAAGCACTCACTCTTTCTTCCCCTTCTCATTTTTAGTGGGGATTGAACCTGGAGCCTCTCACAAGCTATACACTGAACCACTTTCCTCACCTTGAAGCTCATACTTTAAGGCAGGAGTTTTGTGCTTTTTCCAAACAATCAGTGACCTTGGTTTCCTTGTCTGCATTTGCTATCAGCCCATTTGTGTAGTGTGCGGGGGG
>NW_004949114.1:4696795-4699335 GCF_000317375.1 Microtus ochrogaster
TCTCCCCATTCTTCAGGGGCAGAGCAGCCATTTGTTTAGAGTGCAGGGGTCTCCCCATTCTTCAGGGGCAGGGCAGCCATTTGTTTAGAGTGCAGTGGTCTCCCCATTCTTCAGGGGCAGGGCAGCATGGTCAGATTTGAAGTTTCCTCTTGTCTCCTTCAGCAGGAGGACCTGGTTCCAGGCCAGAGCCTCCCAGATACTCTCTCTTCAAGCATCCTGCCAGTTATAAACCCTCCACTGTGGAGACTGAGGGCAGGTTCACGTGTTCTATCTCTCCTCTGCTCTGCTGAAGGAGGTAAGTACACAAAGGGAGACATGGGACTTCTGGAAAAATGAGATGGATCTCTCCAGATTCCCAGAGCTGAGGCAAAGTGCTGCTGTTCTTGGGGAAGCAGGAGGCAAGAGTTCCTTTGTTTCCCATCTTTTTGGGAGTGTGACCAGTCTCTCTCCCTCCCTTCACTGAAACATAATTATAGAACTGAATTGCTGACATTTTAAAGGAGTAAGTCACAAAACAATCCCACACCAGTTTGGAATTATGATTAATAAAAGGGTTATTTATTTAAAGGGAAAAACTTACAGATCACCGTCCTAGACAACAGCCCCCTGCATGACCAGGAAAAGCGTCTGATAGCCAGAAGTGGAGGAGTCCAAAGCAAGAGAGGGAGCAGCTACTTTTTCAAGCCAGAGAGACCACACCCAAGTGGGCTGGTATCTTAAAGGCTATTGGCTGAAGGAGCGGAAGGAGCTCCCGCAGCAACATTTTCTATGAGTTCATGTTATTCCTTCATATACCATCTAATTAAAAATAAGTTATTGATTGTTAGATGATTGTAGTTTTCGAGTCATTTTCCAGCTCTATAGATAGATTCTCTCCTCTACATCCTGCGGTAGAGAAGGAGCTCTCTGTGTCTCAGCTCTTCCCTGAACATCTGCTCTAGGGACGGCAGCATTCTGCATCTCCTAGGTTGTGGAGTTGACCCTGCTGCCTCATGTGAAGTGTTTCAGCCAGGGCCCAGCCAGTGAGCCCTCGCTATTGCTGTGTTGTTATCGTGGTCTTTCCCACTCCAGTCTGACTCTGCTTCTTTTTGACCAGCAGCTTCAACTTCCCTGTAAGAGTTTACTGTTGTCTGTGTTGGTGACTCTGCTGCAGCCATATGTGGCAGCAAGGCCTGGTCACACAAGAGAGCAGGTGTGAAGACCCACGATGACAGGTGCAGTGAAGGCTGAGTCTCCCTCTTCATGGACATTAGTGCTGGCGGATTAATAAGCATTTATATATCCTCATTGTGTAGTCTTGAACCTGCTGTAGGTGCTGCAGGCATCATTCACTGGAGTCACGTAGGGTGACAAGTTCAGAGCAACTCTGCACACTCTGACTCAAGAGCCCAGCCCACAGAGACCTCTCAGTGCAACACCTGTGAGCCCTGCCAGAACTGCCTCCGTGAAGTTCATCACACACTTGATGCCGAATGAACTGGAACAAGATGCCTCTGACTCTAAGGAGGAGAAGGCAGTGTTTAGAGCTGACTGACAGTGCGCAGCCTCCAAAGCCAACAGGTGCTACAGCATGGGGAATCTGCCTTCCCAATGATGTACTTAAATTTTCTGTGCATTTGTTCATTCATTGATAAATGGTGATTGTATGCCCCCGAATGTTGTCATAAAAAGTAAAAGGCATGTGAAAAAAGTATTTATATATCCCGTAGTTATCAATTTCCAATAAAAACATGGACTTAGGTTGAACATGACAGGTTTGTTTCAATTCATTCTAAAGAGGGCAAGCCAAAGCCGTCGAGGTGACCTGCGAGTCAGGCACTGTAGATGACACTGGTCTCCTACAATAAGCTTCTGAACCTGTCGCTTCTTTGGCAAGATACCCTCTTTTATGACACGATGCAGAAAATTGCCCCAGAGTGGCAACAGACATCTTCTGCTGGTCCCCGTTTCCTCCCCTCATTTATCCACCAGATAACCGAGCATCTCTGCTCTCCAGTCACCCTGTGTGCTTCTTGACCTTCACAGACTTTCTTCCACCACCCCTGAGTGATGCTCTTATTTCTTCCTTTCCAAAGTGCAGAGCTTCAAGCAGTGTGTTTATATCTTGCTTTGATGGGGGGGGGTAGTTATACGTCTGAAGGTACAGCCTGCTGGCTACAGAATATGGCCAGTATATTCTGTATGAACGTCATTACTAGAGAGACTCTGCTACCACTTGTGAGCAGCGGTTACCACAGATTTCTGCCATCATCATGGGCAGTGCCATCATCATGGGCAGTGCCATCATCATGAGCAGTGCCATCATCATGGGCAGTGCCATCATCACGGGCAGTGTCATCATCACTAGCAGTGCCATCATCACGGGCAGTGCCATCATCACGGGCAGTGCCATCATCACGGGCAGTGCCATCATCATGGGCAGTGCCATCGTGGGCAGTGCTATCATCATGGGCAGTGCCATCATCATGAGCAGTGCCATCATCATGGGCAGTGCCATAGTCATGGGCAGTGCCATCGTCATGGGCAGTGCCATCATCATG
>NW_004949114.1:4699435-4699663 GCF_000317375.1 Microtus ochrogaster
GCCATCATCATGAGCAGTGCCATCATCATGGGCAGTGCCATAGTCATGGGCAGTGCCATCGTCATGGGCAGTGCCATCATCATGAGCAGTGCCATAGTCATGGGCAGTGCCATTATCATGAGCAGTGCCATAGTCATGGGCAGTGCCATCATCATGGGCAGTGCCATAGTCATGGGCAGTGCCATCATCATGAGCAGTGCCATCATCATGGGCAGTGCCATCATCATG
>NW_004949114.1:4699910-4701844 GCF_000317375.1 Microtus ochrogaster
GGGCAGTGCCATCATCATGAACAGTGCCATCATCATGGGAAGTGCCATAGTCATGGGCAGTGCCATCATCATGAGCAGTGCTATCATCATGGGCAGTGCCATCATCATGGGAAGTGTCATTGTGGGCAGTGCCATCATTTGCGCTCCTCTCAATGGGTATCTGGCACAATTCTGCAGTGTCCCTACTGGTACCTCTCCCACGATGACCTGATTCTTCACCATGATGCTCTGTTCAGTACTGTTTTCTCTAGAGAATGCACGTTTGATAGGAAGGAAGTATGGAGAAATCTGCCAGCAGCAAGGAAACCGACACTCCATTTCCCTCCCTACACAAAGACATAACACACATGTGGTATGAGACTGAGGGGACAGTGACATGGAGAAAAACAGACAGAGATATAAAGGCTCAGTGGTAAAATCCGTAATTGTGTTAGATGATGTCACAGTCAGAGCTGAACCCCTGAAGAATACAATACAAAGTAAAAGGAATACTCAATGAAGGTACAAGCACTTATGAGGAACATAATAGAACTGAGAAGATAACAATAAATAAGGGAATCTGTGGTTCAGAAATGACCATTAATAAGGAAATTGTTATTATTTATTTATTTGGAGATTATAATTTCCTTACAATGTTTCTACTTTTTGTTTCCTCTCTCCAAATGTTGTGAGGAGCTGCAGGCAGGCCTGCTTTTCGTCCCGCCCGGCTCCCGCATGGTTAGCTTTACATCCGAAATAACAACACACAAATTGTATTCTTTTAAACACTGCTTGGCCCATTAGTTCTAGCCTCTTAATGGCTAATTCTCACATCTTGCCTAACCCATATTTAGTAATCTGTGTAGCACCAGTCTTACTGGGAAAGATTTAGCATGTCTGACCTGGCAGCTTGCTTCATCGTGTCCGCCCTGGAGAGGAGACGCGTCTGCCTCACTTCCTCTTCCTCCCAGCATTCTGTTTTGTTTACTCCACCCACCTATGTTCTAACCTATCAGGCCAAGCAGTTTCTTTATTAATTAACCAATGAAAGCAACAGATTGATATATGACACTCCCACATCATCCAAATTCTCCCATATACCTCTCCCTGCTCTTTCTCAAATTCAGGGTGTCTTCTTTTCTTTCTAAGCTAATTGTTATTGCATGATCATACATACATACATACATACATACATACATACATACATACATATTCCTAAACATAAACCACTCAGTCCATAAATGTTGCCTGTATGCATGTTTTCAGGCCTGACTGTTTGGCATGGGACCAATTGTTTGTGTTCTTCTCTAGGAAAGTCACCTCTCCCCCTTCAAACTTTATTCAATTACTATAGTTTCTGATTTTTTTTATATTTGAGACAGAACCCAAGACAAATGGACTATATTCTTTACCAATTTAATTTATTGTAACTTAATTTTATGACAGGATTGCACTGTGCTATCCAGGTTGCCCTAGAACTCATGATCTTGTCTCATCCCTTTATGCTGCTGAAGCTGCAGGCTTCTACCATAGTTAGCTAAAAATGAAGTTAAAATGGATAGTATCATAGATGAAAATGTAAATAAAACTAAGAAAGTCCAAATATTAAAACAAGAGTAAAATTATATTAAAGTATCAGATATAAGGATATTGCCACGTATTTTAAAAGGTAAAAGGTGAATCTGCCATTGTCACCAGTGATTCCTGACCCCCCTGATACTTCTCTTTCCAAGAACTTTAACCCAAAATTCCCTACACTTGTGGAAGCTGGACCTCACTGAGTGTTCCCCCTGATAAGGACATCAGGATGTGAGTGTGCAGGTCCTGAGAGAGACGTACCTTGAAATATGCTGTAGCCCATCAGTAAGCAGCACACTCAGTGAGCAGCACACGCGGTGAGTGCATCATCAGTGAGCACACACACAGTGAGCAGCACACTCAGTGAGCAGCACATG
>NW_004949114.1:4702156-4731729 GCF_000317375.1 Microtus ochrogaster
GAGCACACAGTCAGTGAGCACACACACAGTGAGCACACACATAGTGAGCAGCACACACAGTGAGCAGCACAATCATTGAGCACACAGTCAGTGAGTACACACACAGTGAGCACACACACAGTGAGCACACTCAGTGAGCAGCATACACAGTGTCCTAGCTGGGGACAGGGTCCTCAAGGATGCTTGGTCTGGTTGTGCACCTCAAGGGACTGCACTTCGGGTACCTTTGGAAAGCACATCTGACCACCCCCCCCCCACTTCCCTGAGAAGTGCAGAAAGGCAGTGACAGGACTTGTGCTGGTTTTTCTTGCTCTCATCTTGACTACACCAGAAATTAACTAAAGTCCCAAACTGGAGGTAACACCAGCTAAAGCTTTGTTGAAGTGGGAAGTTCCACTTCTAATCCAGATCTCTGAGGTATGAAGACATATCTTTAATCTGGATCCTGGACTGGGAAAATATACCTTTAACCAGGGCTGCACCTTCTGCTGGAAGTTTATATGAGGACATGGAAGAAGGAAGTTTTTACTCCTGCTTGGTCTCACTGTGCAGCAAGTCCAGTCCTTTACCAGCATTAGAGTCAATTCTTTGAGATTCCAGAGTCTACTGATGTCCAGTGGAGACATCCAGCCTGGTGGACTGAGCAACTACTGGATTCAGAGACTTTTGGTTCATAAGCAGCAACTGTTGGACTAATTGGACTGCAATGTATAAGTTATTATAATAAATCCACCCTCTCTCCACACACACGCATGTGCGTGCGTACACACACACACATACACACACACACACACACACACACACACACACACAGAGAGAGAGAGAGAGAGAGAGAGAGAGAGAGAGAGAGAGAGAGAATTAAGGAATGATTTTATATAGAATTATATAATTATTCTTTAAGCTCTGTTATTCTAGAGAACCATGACTAATACAGGGCTGAGACTGAAGGAAGCAGTGTGATGTTTGGGAAGGTACCGATGGGTAATGAACACAATGGCTGGAGGGTTTGAAGCTCTAATGAGAACATATACTGAACTATTTCCTGGGATTATAATCTTTTCTTTCCCACAATTCAGCTGTGTAATAAGAAAGTGGGGACAGCAGTTGAGAGTGACCTGGCACCACAGCCCTCAGACAAGTGGAGCAGACCCATCTCCACAGATGCGACATTCCTGATGTCAGGGACACAGTCTACTGACCCCTCCAGAGTGATGAATGTTCTCCTACCTCTGTTTTAAGACAACAAAAACCCAGAGTTCCCCAAGGGTGATTAGTGGAGACAATTCTGAACTCCTTAAAGGAAGCACAGGAAGCTTCTGGGGAGCCTTCTGGATTCACAGGCCACCAAGGTCTTCACAGATATTGCCCTAGTAATGTCAAGAGACAGTCTTGACTATTGCAGGCCATGGTAGTTACAGCTTATGACAATTGATTCAATGTCAACCCACCAGAAGAAATGTTCCCTGATGGGTAGCCTGTGAGCAAGTCTTGAGGATCACGGACTCTGAAGACTGTTGTTTTCATTTGTAATTTCATATGTGCAATAAAAGCTATGATATCTCCCTATTAACATGCATTATTATGTAATGTTTGTATGTAATCTCATGATTACCTCTCAGTCTTATGGGTATATATATCTGTGGGTGGTCAGGAAGATGACTTTTCACTTATGGTGTAATTTTGATATATAGAATATATACTGGGGCACGCTTCATGACTTGATCTATTTGTCCCACAAGGACTGTGGATACTTAAGAGCCTACCTTGTTCTTTTGCTCAGACTAACTGCACACAATTAGCTCACTTTCACCTCAAAGAAAGTTCAAACTAGACTGAGGACTTTTTGTAAATCTATAAAAGGTTTAAAACTTTACAGCTGTACACAAGACCAGAGTCACAGATGTCCAACCAAGGTTACTACACAAGGCACCCTAAGAAAATCATGCCAGTTCTTCACCTGCCAGGCTGCTAACCATAGCCCTGTGTCTCAAAGTCTGTCACTGGGCATTGTGCTCTTCCTATCTGGTTACAGTTTTACTCTGGAAGCCTTCAAATCCTTTGCTGCCACGGCAATGACTCAACTCCTTATCACTTACCCTAGGAATGTGCTTTTGACCAATGAGAGGTAACCCTTGTAATTTCTTTATCTCAAGGCTCCTGGGAGGAAGAGTATTTTTAGGCTAGAGAAAAGAAGCTAGAAGAAGAATCCAGGAGGCATTGGGAGGACATGAGAACTGGGGCAGAAGCAGAACAATAAAGAGACTTAATCAGAAAAGCACAGAGTGAGAGATTCACTTGTCCTCAGACATCGTGAGTTCTTTGCTGACTGTTGCTTCCTCTCTGAATCCTGAAAGGGCCTTGAGTTCAGCCCCCAAAGGCTCTCATTAAGTTAGCACCATCCTCTGCCTTGTAGGGTTACTCAGAAGGGAAACATCACTACCTTACTTCACAGATGAGGATAGCATATGCTATGGTAAGTGTTTATTGTAAGTGGACCCTGAGAGGCAGTATGGATCAACACACAGGTTTTTAGGACCTCACCTTTCATTGCTCCCACTCCTTGAGTTCTCCCCAGGTATAGTACTGCCCTGGATCCATGGCAGAAACACTTTTAGGGGAATAGGGTTTTTTTTAGGAGTTTGTGGTCAGTGATTAGTGAAGAAGGGTGGGTTAGGATGGAAATGGCTGGCATATTGAGGGGAGACCAACAGCTTTTGTTTTCACAGTGACAAGGGCCACATTGACAGGCTAAACGTGGGAACTCCAACAGTAGGACCAAAGCTCGAGATGACCACATGGTCACAGGTGATTCCTAGTTTAAAACAAACAGACAAGGTGCTGGCAGTCATTGCATTATGATGAGATGGGTGGGAGGTGGTCATGAGCTGTAAGTCAGAGCAGGCCTGTCTAGTGCTCAGGCCACTGGAAAGAGCAAGTCCAGGAGACAGAAACATCATGGAGGGCTCTTGCATAGAGAAAGACTTTATTGTTCCTTATCCCACAGTTTCATGACCAAAGATATGTGACACCAATTCTCTATAGCTTTGTTTGGGCAGGTACAAGGTGGCTTGGCCTTCCAATTAGCTGCGATGGCAGTTGCCATGCCAACCTCTCTGAGGCTTGGCCCGTACCTGAGACTATGGCTATGTCCCATTGCCATGTCCAGTGACCAAGGACGCATTCTTGTAGATCTCCTTGTGGTTCTTAATCAATATCTTAGCTAACAGGGCTACAAATTCATCAAAGTCTATATAACCATTTTTATTCTTGTCGAAATCTTCCATCATGTGATTCATGGCTTTTTCGTCTTTTTTTTCTTTCTGAGGGTAGAAGAGAGATAATAGAGATGGTTATTAGTGTTGGTCTTGGTCCCAGAAGGGAACTAGGGAGCACTGTGAGTGATCAGAAAGTAAAATCAGGGATCAGTTTAAGCACAGAAATGATAGCTTGAGTGTTCTTGGTAGAGGAGATGCTGAGCTTAACTAACACTTTCCAGTTTGTTCCTGAGGTAGCTCTCCACCTTGAGAATTGTATGTGTGTGTAGAAATGTTCCTAATTGGTCACTAGAACAAGGAAGAATGAAATCTGCAGTGAAGAGGGTCCTAGGAGTCTGGTCTTCTGAAAGGTGGATAGTTTGTATAGGTTGTGGAAGTCATACAAATTAAGACCTGACTTGGAGGAATCTGTGTCTCCCTCCCCTTAGTGGGGAGGCACTCAGGGAAACAAGCCTCATGGGATCTTGAAGAGGGAGGGCATGTTAGGTGCTCTGTTGACTTCACAGGGTGTGATGAAGTGTGTGGGATACTTATGCTGCAATTTTTCTCCTTGACAGTTACAGACTGCATCCTCTTCCCTCCCTAATCCAGCCTTACCTTGAGGATGTTTGACATATCCTCTTTCACTAGCTGTTTGAATTCATCCCGGCTCAGGGTGTCTGGGTCTCCCTTCTTCCCAGAGTGCTGGTGAAAGGTTTTGACGATGGTCTCCATGGCTTGTTCCATTTGTGACATTGAGGGCTGTCTTTCTTGCAGTCTATCTGCATACTGGAGAAGCAAATGTGCGTGTAAAGGAATGGTCTGTCTAGCATCGCTGGTCTTGTCTCTGGCCTCTATTGGACAAGGGAGGCAGGGGACATACACAATAAAAGGAAGGACAGGGTGCCACTCAGTGAGCAACCATCCTGTCACACAAGCAAGAAGGTTAAATTTTAGACAATGTAGAGAATGCCAAATTAAAAAAAAATTATAGTCAGAAACTTTCAGAAAGTTGAAGGAAGCCACAAAGCTGCCAGGGCAAGGAAGGAAGGAAAAATCTAGTAGGGTATTTGGAAGAAAGGCAGAGGAGGAAAAAAAGAAACTGGGAGGCGGCCTCCTGCCTAGGGAAGCTGAGCTCGCTTACCAAAGCTGAGGAGCAACACAGTGTTTGGCAGAGTAGGGCATGTCCTGCATTTATAGGCAGCCCCTGGCTGACACATGTCTCCCACACCCCAGGAAATGTTATGTCACAGATGAGCAGTGTATCCCTGCAGGGGACGGGAGGGATTGAGATGGGACAGGAAGTGTTCACATAGCTCTGTGGATGGAAGGCTGTTAATAAGAGACAAAAAATGGAGGCTGATCCCCTTCAGGAATTTTCACCAACATTGTCTAGGAATTCAAATCTACTAGGAACATAATACTGTAATCACAGAGAAGTTGCCTGGCTCCCGGTGACTGAAACCTTTGAACCTGACTCCGTTTCGATCAACTAGGACTACGTTCTTCCCACAAGGTGGCCTTACAGAAATAATTGCAAAAAGTATGATAAATAAAGGCACTTGAAAGTGAGAGCGTGAAAGGAATGCCCTGGCGTGTCCACGTTATTTCTGTGTGAAAGGCAAAGGCCTGGGAGGGATATTCTTGGCTCTCTTCACATGACCAAAGATGATAAGACGTAAGACCAGCTGAATTCCTTTGCTGTTTTTGTATTCACTTAAGCTAACTGAAACATGGCCCTATGTTTTGTTTGCTTTCATAATAAAAATGAGAATTGCTCTGTTTGCGCTACCCTTGGGCTCGACTGCTTGGGCTCCCCTGGCTGCCCCGTGCAGATCTTTGGCACTACCTTTAATCTGCAGAGATGTAGCCTTACTGCCTAGGGTGGGTCAACACTGACGAAAACTTAGACTAAAATCATGCTAGAAATGAACAATGTCATACATCAAATAAAAACACCAGAGGCGAGCCTTCTCAATAAGATAGGTCAGATGGAAAACAGTATGTCAGGCAGGAAGATGAAGTAGAGGAATTGGTCTAAAACAGGAAACACAATCAAAACATGGGAGACTTTAGGCACACCTAAAAAAAAACACATAAACCATTGAATTATGGCCATAGAAGTAGAAGAATAAGACACCACGGCATAGAGAATATTTTCAATAAAATTATAGCAGAAAAGCTTCCTAACCTAATGAAAGAGATGCCCATCCAGGTACCACAGGCCTAAAGAGAGCCAAGTGGACAGGGCCAGACTAGACCTCTTCATTACACTTTAAAACTAAAACAGTAAAAAAGAAAATTCTGTTGGAACTCTTCTTATTTTTCCAACATTTCCCTGCCTATCTTCTTTTGATGCCTCCTTTTGGAGGTTAAATATGCATGTATTTAATTATATGGTCATGTATTTTTCATTATACTTGGAGATGGGGCAGCACTTGGAGGCCGTGGCTAATGGAGGAACTCATCAAACAATAAGGGAGAGGCAATTGCACTCTGACCTGCTGGCCTAGGGAGGCCCAGGGTCCTTAGGTGTTTCTGGACAGGGTTCTGTTTGTTCTCCATCTGCCCCCACTCCTCAAGCGCAGAAACTATCAGGTTAAAAGGGAAGCACACTGGAGGAAGCTCCTGGTGTACTTTCTCTTGAAGATGTATTCCAAAGATGAACAAGTTCCTTTCCATTTTGTGAACTGGGTAGCAGCACTCCTTTGCCTGTTGGTCTGAGCTGTTGCTTTAGGATTTCCTACTACATCATTTTTCCCATCTCTGCCAGGCCTTGTGACTTGTTATTCTCACTTTCCTTCTGCACAGACATCTACTTATGTGTACAAGCACATAGCCATGTGTCCTGGCAGCTCAGCATTTGGAGCTGGGGTGAGAGAGAGATGCCATCAGCTCAGCAGTCTGCAAGACTAGGCCTGTTTTCATCTCTCAAGGCTCAGGTGTAGAGTTTGACAAGATCGGGGCACAGCTTGTATCATGGTCATACATATTTGTGGAAGTATCATGAAATCAAAACATCCTGTTGACCAGGACTTACATGGATTCCACGAGGTTTTAGGAGGCAGCTTGATTTGTTGACATTGATCTAAGGAGGTTAGCTGTCAGGGCTTCTGTCTTGGGCAAGCTGCTACTTGCCTCTCATTTGGTTGATGACGAAATTGAATTCTTTCCTACCTACTTATATTAGGAGGTGATTGCCCCATGTGATGAGCTGACTTTTACTGGGTGTGGGGGGACAGAGTTTTCCTGAATGAATGAGATCTAGTATGTTATTTGATATGAAAGGCCTTGTGTTGATCCATAAGGTTTCCATAGGTTCAAATTTTAAGCTGTGCTGCTAAAATTTTCCATCTGGAAATGCCCATGTGTCAAAACTCAGGAGGGTGGTTCCTATCCCATAGGATCTCAATGGGCCTTAAAGAGTTCTGAACTGGGGAAAACTGATGATTTGGTTGGCAGCACGGGGAAGTTTCTATTTCATACTGTCCATATACAAGTAGTTCGTTTCTGCCTGTACAGGCTGGCAAGATTCCCGGATCTGGAGTAGTCCTGTACTTTGTCCCTTGCTTCAATGTTGGGAAGCTCCATCAAGGAAGCTGAGCCAGAATTAGGGCTCCAGGAGTAGGGTCAGGAGTCTGGCAGGTCTAGAGGGTAGGAGGGATAACCTCCACTCCTAGGCAGTAGGGAAATTTCAGGAATGTGACTTCAACTTTTGGAGGGATGATCTCAGGGGTCACTTTGAGGCATCCTGAGGAGTCCTCACAAAAGACCTGGAAAGAGGATGTGGCCAGTGAGTGGAAAAGCTGATTGCTATCCACATTTTCATTGGAGAACAGATGATCTCAGAGATCTCAAGGGTCTTTGAAAAAGAAGAAACCGAGTTGGATGTGTCATGTGCTTCTGACAGAACTGGTGAAGGGAACTATGCCCAGCTGCCTCTTCCTGTCACCCAGGCTGTCTGAGACCCAGTATTTTCAGCTAGGAAGATGGGGTCAGGATATTTATCTTCCAGGGACTGTATGAAGGCTAACTGCAACACTTCAGCACCAGAAATGAAAATGTCTATAGAGTTTGCCCATAACTGCTCCTTGTGGATTTCAGAAATTGCTACTTTTGCCAACTGTGGAAGGTCTACCACCAGCCCAGAGCTCCTACGAGAGACCAGGAGTTCCTTCCTGTTGTAGAGAGTGGCTGTGCAGAAGGCTAGCTAGACATGGGCATCACCTTCTTCATATCTATAGAGCACTTGACCATGGTATTTCTTAGTCAGGTGCTGGCCCTTGGGAGGAATACAAGCTGCCATGCAGTCCTGGGTATATAGAGTAAGCAGTGTCTTGTTGACATTGCCTACCTGGGTTGCTCCCAGTGCCTATGTTGCTAGAGGCTGGAGCAGCTTTGTTATTTTGTGGCATTGCTCTGGAGTAGCAAGTCTCTATTCAGACTTGCTGCCTACTAATGTCTATCACACGCCACGTGTCAGGGTAGGGTTGTTTGATTCAGCGCCATCGTCTATAACTTGCCTGTGATTTAAATTGACTGTGATACTAGTGACCATTTTCACGCTTGGTGGCTTGTGAAGGACTTTCGGCTCAGACTTCCAGGGTAACATCATGAACACCTTTGTGACCTGTTGTGCTGAAAGACTCACACAAAAGGCTACCATTGTCCTCAGAAATGCCCAGAGTAAAGACCACTTGAGGAAGTGACTCAGGGTTTTCCCTCCTCATGACTTCTGAAGTTCTGTGGACTTGAGTAGAGTCATTCTTAAAACTTTTCTTTCCTCATAAAAGCAATGTCAATGAAATATAAACAACTGAAAAAGAAAGGGCATGCAGGAAGCACTGTAAGTGGCAACCTGGGTATGAGAATACGGTACCTGACCAACCTCCTATTTCAAAGCCACATTACATGACGTTGTGTTGTAGACAAAACGGAACTCTAAAAAATTCCTAATCAAGACAAATCAAAACAAGGCAAATTAAGAAATATCCAGGTTTAATTGGGAGATCTGTGCTCTCAGGTGCCCCCGAGGGGGAATGCAACCCCCGGGAGGAAGAAAGGGAGACCACGTGCTCCTCTTTCGGGAGATCACCTAAGTACCCTGGGGAGTGGTCCTGACCCCGTCCCCAGGGAGGGGTCAAGATCTGGCCTGCTGGGATTTGGAGTCCAAGCCAGGCCTGGGGGCTGGGATAGATGCGAGGGACTGGGGCCTCCACTCCCAACTTGACAATTTGGATCTGGTTACAGGCAATCTTTTTTAGTTGGAATATCCGTTGGGTCATCAACCAGCTTTCAAATAATAACAGGGAGTCTTATTATTAATTATGAATGCTTGGCCTTAGTTTAGGCTTGTTCAACTAGCTAATTTAACTTAATTTGTTTCTATTTATCTATGGTTTGGCTCGGGCCATTTTACCTTTCTTTCATTCTGTATGTACTATTTTCACGTTTCCTCCATGTTTGACTGGCTGGCCACTGGTATCTCCCAGACATGTTTTTTTTTTTTTTCATTTGAAGTCTAAATTCCTCCTCCTACTTACTCTCCCTGCCCAGAAGTCCCACCTATATCTCCTCACTTACATTCAGCCTGGTTTTTTTTTTTTTTTTTTTGATTTTCGAGACAGGGTTTCTCCGTAGCTTTTGGTTCCTGTCCTGGAACTAGCTCTTGTAGACCAGACTGGCCTTGAACTCACAGAGATCCACCTGCCTCTGCCTCCCGAGTGCTGGGATTAAATGTGTGCGCCACCACCGCCCAACAATCCAGCCTTTTCTTAGAGGAATCAGGTGCCTTGGGAAGGCGAGGTAAAACAGCAACACATCTTCATACCATTAAACAATGAAAACATATCTTTACACAGTTCCATAAATGCAAGCCATCTTTGCATAGTTAAGCCAATAGTCTACAACAGTCACTTGCTGCTATTACTTGTTTGCCAGCTCCCACTTGAGAGAGCTTGATCTTAATTGGCCTCAACAGAGCTCTGTAGGTGAGTGGGCTTTTCCTTCCTTATTTGAGTTAACTGTTCAGAGTGTTGTGTGAGAATCCACAGAATTTCTACCCAAGGCTCTGCCTCTCCCAATGTAAATGGTGTTCAGTCTCTGACTGCCTTAGGTCTCAGACTTGTGACTCACTGAAGGAAGTCCCACTAGGCCTACTACTAGGGACCACAGAATCACCAGGAAGCTACTTGAATATAGTGTGTAGGTGTCTCTTTTCCAGACGCAGTCTCACCCAGAGAAGAGTTGTCAGAGGCCCTTACAGGAATGTAGACACTAAAGGGCCCCCCTTCTCTTAAGAAGTTCA
Organism: Microtus ochrogaster; assembly: GCF_000317375.1. Classification (NCBI taxonomy): domain Eukaryota; kingdom Metazoa; phylum Chordata; class Mammalia; order Rodentia; family Cricetidae; genus Microtus; species Microtus ochrogaster. The sequence goes on from NW_004949114.1 coordinate 4,711,718, forward strand.
GAAGCTTTCTGAAGAACAGGGTGCCTCCATTCTCACACGAGAGTTGGTTTGATGGATGGGCATGTGCCTGTTCTTCTCGGTTTTCTCTCTTCTTCATTTTCTCTAAGATTTTCATTCATCTACTTTCCTCCTTAGGCAAAAGAGCTCTCCAATGCCTAAGGACTCAGAACAGCTCATGGAAGTCACTGCAAGGGAGCCTCTTGGTGCCACCTTTTCATACTTTCATATACTCCTAGACCAGATCTAAGTAAAACCAAAGAAACCTAGGCAAATCCACACAATGTTCACATTGTGACTCCTGAGAATGAGCTTAGATGAGATGCAGCAAACAGACCCCAGAGCTTGGCAAAGATGCCTCTGGCTTGGGGTTCAGTCCCTACAGCTGAGGTATGGCCCTGCAAAGGAGCATTGGTGCTGGTCCTGGGAGAATATCTAATAAGTATGACCAGTGACAGTGACCTGAGCCACTTGCACCTACCCTAGAGCCTACCGACCCTTGAATTTTCAAGTCCCCACATGTTCTCTGACAAGTGACAGAGGAGAACCACAGAAATCTCTGGTCTGGCCTTCCACATCTTCTCTAATAAATCCTTCATCGTCCCTTCTAACCAAATCCACACTCAATGATCACTATAGCCCCCCTGAAGATCTAGATGCAAGCACTGCTGCCTCTCCTGAGTCACCTGCATACCTACAACAGACCCATAGTGCCCACGCTGGGAAGGTATTTATTGTTTTGAGCAAACGTCCAGTACACATATTAAGCAGATACTGGTGCAACAGAAAGTTCTTGAAGCAAAAATATGAACTCCCTGTGGCTCAGGAAACAGCTGATTTCTCTAACAGGATCTACATTCCACGCAGTAGGATATGATTCTGACCAGGCTTCCTGACCTTTGATACTGAGTTCAAATCTACCAGCCTCTGCGGCTTCTAAAACGTTTTAGATAAACTGAAAATGAAACTTCCCCCTTAGGGCCAGTTACTCTATGTCTCTATGACAAAGTCACCCAGGGTGACATGCTACATACGGGATTCTCCCGTTTGAGCACATGGGTCCCTGACCCTGAGATTCTGGTGTCCAGAGAAACAGGAGAGATTTCTGAGGACGGGAGCCCACACATTTCTTTAGATGTTATGCCTGAGGTGTGGGAGGAACAGGGTGAGGGGTTGATCCTGAAGAAGCTGAGGGAGAGAACAAAGCCGCAGTCTCAGAACCGAAGCCATAACTCAGAGTCAATGGCGTGTGAGCCCTCAAGTGCAAAGCAGAGCCAGGCCACAGGCTGAAGACAGATCCCAACCCACTGCCTCACTTGGTCAGATCACTTCCGGGCAGTGTCACTGCTTACAGAGTGAACACGGGTCATGTGTTCCCTGACCCGTGCTTCCCCAACACCAATCCCATGTAATCCCATTAACATGCCTGTCTAAAGGGCAGAAAGAAGGGAAGGTGTTTTCTCCTCTTCAGACAATAATTATGTGTGCCAGGCAACATGAAAACACACCCAGTCTTTGAGAGTTGTCATGTTCAAGGGACTGGAGAGCTGACACAGTGGTTAAGAGGGCATACTGCACTTATGAGAGAGGGACCAAGTCGCCAAGTTCAGTTCCCAGCATCCACATTCGTGAGCTCCAGCTGTGCTCATGTGCATATACACAGGGAATTCAGATAATTATGGTGATAAAAGTACAGATAATTAATCAAGTTCTACATATTAACTACCATTGATATATAAATATTATTCTAAATATTTTGCATTTGGTATACAAGATGCCTAATCTTTTTATTCCAGTTTGACAGAATTAAGAATCATCGAATATACAAGCCTGAAAGGGATAATCTAGTTTAGGTAAACTGAGGTGGGAATACCACCCTAAATTGTGGAGCCTATTTCTGTGCTACAATTTGATAAAAAGAAAAATCTAGCTGATCACTAGCATTCCTTCATCTCTCTTTCAGGACCACAAACAAAGGCACCAAATGTCTCATACTCCTGCTGCTTGTGCCCTGGAAGTCTGAGCCGAAAGTCTTTCCACAAGCCACGCTATCAGGGGTTTTGTTGCAAGCTGAAAATGGTCACTAGTATCACAGTCAATTTAAATCACAGATGAGTTATAGATGATGGCACAAACAACCCTGACACGTGGCTTGTGATAGACATTGGTAGGCAGCAAGTCTGAATAGCAACTTGTCTACTCCAGAGCAATACCACAAAATAACAAAGCTGCTCCAGCCTCAAGCAATGTAGGCACTGGGAGCAACCCAGGTGGGCAATGTCAACAAGACACTGCTTACTCTATATACCCAGGACTGCATGGCAGCCTACCTGCCTCCCAAGGGCCAGCACCTGACTAAGAAATACCATGGTCAAGTGCTCTATAGATACAAAGAAGGTGATACCCATGTCTAGCCAGCCTTCTCCACAGCCACCTTCTATAACCGGAAGGAACTCCTGGTCTCTCGTAGGAGCTCTGGGCTGGTGGTAGACCTTCCACAGTTGGCAAAAGTAGCAATTTCTGAAATCCACAAGAAGCAGTTATGGGCAAACTCTATAGACATTTTCATTTCTGGTGCTGAAGTGTTGCAGTTAGCCTTCATACAGTCCCTGGAAGATAAATATCCTGACCCCATCTTCCTAGCTGAAAATACTGGGTCTCAGACAGCCTGGGTGACAGGAAGAGGCAGCTGGGCATCGTTTCCTTCACCAGTTCTGTCAGAAGCACATGGCACATCCAACTCGGTCCCTTCTTCTTCAAAGACCCTTGAGATCTCTGAGTTCATCTGTTCTCCAATAAACATGTGGATAGCAATCAGCTTTTCCACTCACTGGCCTCATCCTCTTTCCAGGTCTTTTGTGAGGGCTCCTCAGGATGCCTCAAAGTGACCCCTGAGATCATCCCTCCAAAAGTTGGAGTCACATTCCTGAAATTCCCCCACTGCCTAGGAGTGGAGGCTACGCCTCCTACCTGCTAGACCTGCCAGACTCCCGATCCTGCTCCTGGAGCCCTAATTCTGACTCAGTTCCCTGTGATGGAGCTTCCCAACATTTTATTGATGGAATATAGGTCAAGGTTAAAGGTTTGTGAACAGTGATAAGTCTCTTGGATTTTAGTAGAAGAATTCAATATCCAGAAGGTACCTGGTCAAGGCTACATCCCAACAGGAACAGGTCTCAGATGTCCAGGTTGTTGGTTAAGTGAAGTTCGGAGCATCTCCTCTCTCTTGGGGAGTGAGTGATAATCCCCAGAACAAATGTTGTTCCAGGACTCCCAGGGTCACTTCCTAACCCTTGTCCCAATTGTTCCAGGACTCCTGGGATCACTTCCTAACCCTTGTCCCAATTGTTGCAGGTCTCCCAGGGTCACTTCCTAACCCTTGTCCCAATTGTTCCAGGACTCCTGGGATCACTTCCTAATCCTAGTCCCAGTTTAGGCCCAACTCTCCCAGATTTGTTTTGCTTTTAAACTATTATTGTTGGAGTTATTGACTTACAAAGTAAGGGTTTCTTTATGGCATTTCATGTTCATACGTGCACTGGTGTCCTACACACCCACTCTATCGCCCTTCCTTATCCTCCCTCTCTTTCCATTCTTCCACATCCATAGCAGTGTGACTTTTACTCTCAAGACCTTTTTTCCTGCAGACAGCATACAATACTCATCTTCATTAGACTGGTCTTTTTTCCTTAACATGACAGTCTTCACATGTTCCATTTCTTTTCCTGCAAAAGTCATATTTTGACATTATTATGACTGAATAAAACTTCACTGTGTATATTGAGTACCAAACAGAGGAATCCTCATCTGTTTCTGACTGCAAACTGCAATGCGCCCAGCTTCCGCAAGCTCCTGCCACCAGCACGTCTCCATTATGGCACACTGCGCTCTAGCACAGTGGGCCAAACTCAACCCTTTGTCCTTCAAGCTGCCCCTCTTATGGCATTTTGTCACAGCAATAGGAAAAGTAACTAAACATAGATCACCCATTCATGTGTATGTGTGTGTGTGTGTGATTTAATGTAGGAGTGACCATCTGTTGGCACGATCCATTAGAGGTGAACAAGATTTTTTATGGAGAGGAGTGTGGAAGGTACTTGTATGTATCTAAGGAGGGTGGAGGAGGCGATTCCGGGGGTAGAACGACTTTTGTGTGGGAAGGAGGGAAATAAAGAATGAGAGGAAGGTGGGGAGGGGGAACTGAAACCAAGCCTTTGTGGTAGTTAATACTGGTTTTTCACTTAAGTACACCTGTCAACTTGACTTCATCCACTTATGGGATAAAGAGTTGAGTTTGGCTCATAGTTCCTGAACACAGTTCACCATGATAGTGGACATCCTTGTGGCAAGATCTTGAGGTAGTGTGCCATATCACAATTCACAGTAAAAAATCAAGAGTAGCTGCATACATATATGAGTATTTTCTCTATCGAATCAGTAGTAGCAAGATCCGTCCTAAATCTGGGCCTTACCTTCTGGTACCAGACCGCATATAAGGACCCCCTTGCCCTCACTCTTGCTGGCAAGTTCATCTATCCTGTTCCCATACCTTAGCGGGTATTAGAAACTACTTCTTCAGGATTACAAAGTAGACTGAAGACTGGCAGCTCTCTGGGAATTCTCCAGGACTCTATCACTGGATGGGGACTGCTGAGACATCCAGGCTTGTGAAGCAGACTTTACTGAATTCGGAGACAGCTATTGTTGGACTCCCTGGGCCACAGCTTGTAAACTTCTCTAATAACACTGTATCTTCATTCTATCGGCCCCGATCCTTTAGAACCCTTACTAATGCAGCATCTATTAAAGGCATTAAAATGCCTTCTTCATTTTATTGTGCCTGCCTCTCTGATGTAGCAATGCATTCCAAACTCACCTTGATCTATGACTGTCTTTGTTCTGGAAAACTATAAAGCTTCATGAAACTGCTTCCACATTAAAACATGGAATTTAACCTATGTATGTGTCCCTGTGCCATGGTCACTCAAAATGGCTCAAAATTAAACTCTCATGCTCTTTAAGATGAGAGCTGTGTTTTGTATTAGCAGAATTTGTACAAAATTTCAGATTAAAAGAGAAAACCATAGTCAAGATCAGTAGGAAAATAACGTCGGGCAGAAACGAAGAAGGACAAATAAATGACTGAATGTGCCTCAGGAGCTGTGGCAAGTGAGGGTGGAGAAGGAGGGTGGAGAGCAGTGAACAGGCCAGGCTCACATGACAGGGAACTTGAGATGGTAGGTTAAGCAATTGGAGCCAAGCTCTAAGCAGTAACACGTGAATGTAGTAAGAGGCTACTTACTCATTTCCCAGCCACTCAGACTCCAGAAATAACCACACAGAAACTGCATTAATTAAATCACTGCTTGACCTATTAGCTCTAACTTCTTATTGGCTAGCTTTTACAACTTAATTTAACCCATTTCCATTATTTTATATTTTACCATCAGGGCCGTGGCCTACTGGCAAGGTTTCAACATGTTTGTCTCCAGCAGCACTTCCATGGTTTCTCCTTGACTCAGCCTCCTTTCTTCCAGCATTCAGTTTAGTTTTTCCCACCTAGCTCTACTCCACCCTATCACAGGCCTAAGACAGTTTCTTTATTAACCAATGGTATTCACAGAATACAGAGAGGAATCCCACATCAAGTGAATGTTTTCAACAGAGAATGGTAAAAAAATCTAGAATATTGGCGAGTATTGGTTGGAAACCAACGGGATGATCATTGCAGTGCATAGGAGCAAAGTTAAGGTCAATGAACACTGAAAGTAGGAGGGTCTTGTAAAATTCAGCGTGAAATACAGTCCAGATCAGAACAGGGAGACACAGCTATGAGTGCTCTCATTGTCTTACACCTCTACCCAGCTCTTCTTCCGTTTGCAGCTATAGCTTGCCAATGACTGTCTTAGCTTCTGGCTCCTCCCTAAACAGCTATTTCATCGGCAGGTCAACACTGTCATCTACTGTTCATGTTTTGTACTCTCTTCTTTTCCCTTTTTTTCTCCCTTCCTTTCTCTTTTCCCAAACCTATGTTTCCTACTGTTAATCTCCCAAAATCCGGAGGCTGACTTTGTTTATGATTGATGGGTGAATATTTTTATCTCCTCTTTTTGGTTTATAATGGACAAATTCTTCCCATGTATCTACCATTTTTCCCCTTGTCTTTACTATTCTAACTCCTAAGCGTGTCTGTCTTCTCTGGTCCAACCTAACAATGTTAGCTGTAATGTAATAATGATAAGTCACTATGCTCACTTTTATCGTTTTCCTCTTCCTTTTCTTTGTACTTATACCAACACCATATTAGTGTGCATATCCATACCCAGTACTTCTGGAGTCTCTTCACTCCAGAAACCCACTGGCTTTAAACATGTGTTTGTTTTGTAGTCTTTGCTACTCTAGTATCAGGGTGAGTTAGCTGTTAGATAGTGACAGTTGCTAGACACAGTATTCAACCCACAGGGCAGACTGAAGATAGAGACTCGCCTGGCACACAAGTGTGACAATGAAAACATCACTGCAACGACACTGCAACCTCATCTCTCCTGAACACTGCAAACACACCCTGTCAGGGGCCATGAGAGTCGCAGCAGGTGACAACTAGTGCTCAGGATCAGTCCACCAGAGGAGTGGTTATCTGATGGAGGTTAATCTTGTCCTGGCAAAGCCTGAAGGGCCATTGACTCTGGAAACTGTTGATCACATTAGCAGGTTGGTGTCTCCCCAGTACCTGCATTGTAGTGTATAATCTCATGTGATATAGTCTCATGATTGTATCTCAATCTTATGGGTGGTCAGGAAGATGACTTTTCATTTAGATATATAGTTTTGATATACAGAATATATACTGAGACACAGTTCATAACTGGATCTATTTGTCCCACAATGACTATTTGTTTACACTTAAAAGCCTGCTCTATTCGTCTTTTTTCAGACTAATATAAAAATAACAATTTTGCCTCAGTATAGCAGAAACTACACACAATTGGCTCATGTTTACCTCAGAGCAAGTTCAAATTAGACTAAAGGTTTTTTGTAAATAGATCACAAGTTTAAAACCTTATAGTTATATACAAGGTCAGAGCTGCAGATGTCCAACGAAGGATACTAAGAAAAGTATGCCAAGTCTGTTAACAATAGACCTATGTCTCAAAGCTGTTACTGGACACTGTGCCCTCACCCTGGTCTGGTTACAGTTTTACTCCCGAAACCTTGAAAACCCTGTGTTGCCATGGCAATGGCTCAGCTTCCTATCTCTTGCCCAGGAATGTGCTTTTGACAAATGAGAGGCAACTATTATAATTTCTTTATTGCTTCAAGGCTAGAGAAGAGAAGGTAGGAGAAGTAAGACAAGAGAATTGGGAAAGAAGCAGAATAATAAAGAAACTGATCGGAAAAGAACGGAGTGAGAGTTTGTTCATTCGCCCTCACATCATCAGAGAAAAAGGTTCTTTTTGTTTGCTGTAGTATCTGATTCTGAACCCTGAAGAGTGCCTTGGGGCTGAATCCCAAAAGCTGTCTTTGTTATCCACCAAAAGAAGAGAGAGAACCTAAAATAAAAGAACAACAGTAGCAACAAAATCTTAACTAATGACAATCTCAGATAGACAGATCCCAATATGAAAACACAAGAGGTAGGAAACCCCAGGACAACTTGTCTCATCTTAAAACCTCCAGTCCCATGAAAGTGGTCCCAGGTAAAATTACTTATATAAAATTCCAGATGCAGAATTCAAAGACTGATTACAAATGTGTCAAAAAACTAAAAAGAGGACACCATAATTTTTCAAGACTTTACAGTGAGTTGAATAAAAAGAAGTCAATTCATGATATAAAAATAGAATTTAATGAAGAGATAGGAATCCTGAAAAAAATCCAAGCCAGAATGATGATGATAGAAATGAAAAACACAATCACAAATTACAAACCTCCATGGAGCGCCTCAGCCATTGGATGATCCTGCGGGAGATGAAGGGGATCGTTCAGCTAAGGCCAATGACAGCTTCTTAAAACATGTAATGGGAATGTGCCAGAAATTAGAGAAGCCATACAAGGGCCAAACCTCCAAATTCTAAACAGACAGAAAGGAAAAGAAAATCACAGAAGCTGGGTGGTAGCAGTGCATACCTTTAATCCCAGTACTTGGGAGGAAGAGGCAGGTGCAACTCTGTGAGTTCAAGGCCAGCCTGGTCTAAAATCGAGTTTCAGGACAAACAGGAGTGTTATACAGAGAAACCCTGTCCTGAAAAAAATAAATTCATAGGGCTGGAGAGATGGCTCAGTGGTTAAGAGCACAGGCTGCTCTTCCAGAGGTCTTGAGTTCAATTCCCAGCAACCACATTGTGGCTCACAACCATCTGTAATGAGATCTGGCACCCTCCTCTGGCTTGCAGGCATACGTGGAGGTAGAATGTTGTATACATAATAAATAAATAAATCTTAAAAAAAATAAATTCATAAAAAATAAAATCATAGAAGAAAAGTTCCCAAATCTAGGAAAAGATGAATTCTTTAGACAGAGGCACAGAGAACACCAGAGAGACAGGATCAGGAAAGAAACACATCATATTCTAGTTAAATAACCAAAAGGACAGAATAAACTAATTTGAAAGCTGAAAAAGAGAAGTACTAAGTCATATAGAAAGGACAGCCAACTAAAATAATTGCTGATTTTTCTTTTTTATTGATTTTATTTAGTTATATATTTTTCTCTGCTCTCCTCCCTTCCTCCCTCTCCCCTTCTACCCTCTTCCATGATCCCCATGCTTCCAATTTACTCAGGAGATCTTGTCTTTTTTTACTTCTCATGTAGATCAGATCCATGTATGTCTCTCTTAGGGTCCTCTTTGTTGTCTAAGTTCTTTGGGATTGTGAATTATAGGCTGGTTGTTTTTGTTATTTGTTTGTTTTATGTTTAAAAGCCACTTATGAGTGAGTACATATTCTATTTGTCTTTCTAGATCTGGGTTACCTCACTCAATATGATGTTTTCTAGATCCATCCATTTGCCCGCAAATTTCAAGATATCATTATTTTTTCTGCTGTATAGTACTCCATTGCATAAATGTACCACATTTTCTTTTTTTTAAAAAGATTTATTTATTTAGTATGTAACAACATTCTGCCTCCATGTATGCCCACATGCCAGGAAGGTGCCAGATCTCATTACAGATGGTTGAGAGCCACTATGTGGGTGCTGGGAATTGAACTCAGGACCTCTGGAAGAGCAGCCAGTACTCTTAACTATTGAGTTATCTCTTCAGCCCTAAATGTACCACATCTTCTTTATCCATTCTTTGGTCGAAGGACATTTAGGTTGTTCCCAGATTCTGACTATTACAAATAGTGCTGCTATGAACATAGTTGAACACATGTCCTTGGGGTATGATTGAGCATCCAAAAGTGGTATTGCTGGGTCTTGAGGAAGGTTGTTTCCTAATTTTCTGAGAAATCGCCATACTGATATCCAAAGGTGCTGTACCAGTTTGCACTCCCACCAGCAATGCAGGAGTATTCCCTTTACCCCACAACCTCTACAGCATAAGTTGTCATCAGTATTTTTGATCTTGGCCATTCTGACAGGTATAAGATGGAATCTCAGAGTTGTTTTGATTTGCATTTCTCTGATGACTAAGGATATTGAGCATCTCTTTAAGAGTCTTTCAGCCATTTTAGAATCCTATGTTGAGAGTTCTCTGCTTAGGTCTGTACCCCATTTTACAACTGAAACCATGAAAGCAGTAAGGGAATAGACTGGTGTCCCTCAAACTTTGATAGGCCACAATTGCCAAATCAACAAAACTATCTGTCATAACCAAAGGTGAAAAAAAAACAGGCCTAAAGAAAAGTTATGACCAGTTATGATCCAGTTCTATAGAAGATACTAGAAAGAATATTTCAGTCTATGAGAAAGGTAAAAATATCAAGAGACGACAGGAGGAAAACACATGTGAAGCTAAAGCACTTACCAAACAAAAGAAGACTAGGCCCGAATACTATGTCAACAAAATGATAGGGAGTAGGAGACACTTCTCAGTGGTAAATCTCAACACCAGTGTGTAGATGGTGTGGCGGGCTGCTTCCCACTGCCCGGGAGGGCTCCCTGCCACCGGCTAGCTTTACCCAAAATAATTACATGGAAACTGTATTCTTTTAAACACTGCCTGGCCCATTAGTTCTAGTCTCTTATTGGCTAATTCTCACATCTTGTTTAACCCATTTCTAATAATCTATGTACCACCACGAAGTGGTGGCTTACAGGGAAAGATTCAGCCCCGTCTGACGGGGCGGCTGGCTCCATGGCAACTGACCAACTATGCTTTCTTTCTCCCAGCATTCTGTTCTGTCTACTTCACCTATCTAAATCCTGCCCTATCAAAAAGTCAAGGCAGTTTCTTTATTAACCAATGAGAGTAACACATAGACAGATGACCCTCCTCCATAATTTCCCCTTTTTTCTGTTTAAACAAAAAAGAAAGGCTTTAACTTTAACATAGTAAAATGACATATAACAAAAACAGTTATCAAGCAAGAATTACAGTTACAATATTTATATCTACTTTATCTTTTATCTTAACTAAGGAAAACAGTAACTATCTATATATTCTTCAACTCCATCAAAGACTCCAGAAAGATACAACATTACCTAAGCAAACAAGAAAAAAGCAACTTTTTTTTTTTTTTTTTGGTTTTTAGAGACAGGGTTTCTCTGTGGTTTTGGAGCCTGTCCTGGAACTAGCTCTTGTAGACCAGGCTGGTCTCGAACTCACAGAGATCCGCCTGCCTCTGCCTCCCAAGTGCTGGGATTAAAGGCGGAAAAAAAGCAACTTTTAAAACTCTAGAAATGACAAGAGACATCTCACTGCCTATACAGTCACCCAAAGTTCCTCTGTACCGTTGGGGCATCCATCTTCAGCCTACAGGCCCATAGTATCCAGCAGACATTTCCATGAAGCAGAAAATTTCAAAGACAGTTCATTCACTATCTGCTGTGTCCTGCAGAATGTCTCGCAGACTCCTTCATGAATCAGGAACCCCGAAAGATCATCTCACCTTTAGGCAAGTTCAGCAGTCCTCTCTCTGTGGGTTCTCTGTGTCTAGTTTATGCAACAGTCCAGGCAAGAGCAGTTTCTTGCCCAAATGGCTATCAAACTCCATAAGGATCCTCTTCGACGCCCATCTTCCTCTTGAAGTAGACTGGTGCTGCCAGGAGCAGACATGTCTCATTGTCGTGAAAAGCCCTAAGTTATTAAAACATTAAATGTCATATTCTGTAGTCTTTGAAAGATATGAAGAATGCCGATTTAACTGAAATATATCTCTATATACCTAAAAAATCTAACTAACATGACTACAAGCTTGATTATTATTGATGATTATCCATTAACAACCTATATTTCCTAATTATACATTACATTTTTAAATGAACTACATAATTATAATACCTTAATCATATCAGAAATACATATACATATAACAAATTGACCTTAAACTTGTATCAATAAGTCAAGATTTATACCAATGCAAATTATTCATATCTCTATCACCAATGATCTCAATTCACTCATGGAAGAGCATAGACTGGTAGAGTGACCAGGGACAGAACCCTGCCTGCCCGTGCAAGCCTCCCATTCCTGGACCTAGCACTGGACTTTCTCTCACACAGGCCTAACCCGATGAATTCCCTGCTAACCTGCCCATGCCAAGGTCACACTCCTAGACTAGCCCTGTACCAGCCCAGCACACTAGCCCCACATTGCTACAGCAATGAGACAGAGAAATCAAAGTTTTACTTAGTGATTTCTGTTTGTTGAAAATTATATTAAATCCATTAATATTTTTATAATAAAGAAAAATAAAGATCAGAATTGAAAAGCTCCACAAAAAAAGTTTTATTTTATTTTTAAAGATTTATTTATTAGGTATACAGTGTTCTACCTGCATGTCTACCTGCAGGCCAGAAGAGGGCACCAGAGCAGCCAGTGTTCTTAGCCACTGAGCCATTTCTCCAGTCCCAAAATAAAAATTTTTAAACTTTGATTCTCAATGATTTACTTCATACCTGAATAGACTGGTTCAAACTGACAGCTGTCGAGAACATTCTTAGTATCAAATAAACACCCTTAGTACAGGATTTGTGACCACTGGGTATCACCTTCCAGCAGTCAGTGTTTCTTGAAGAAATGGCTGATTTCAGGAGTGGAGCAGGTAACAGAGAAGCTGAAACATTTTATATATTAGGTAGCAATAAGGGCCCTATTGTGGTTCTCAACCTTCCTAATGTTGGGACCCTTTAATTCAGTTCCTCATGCTGTGTTGACCCCAAACCACAAGATTCTTTTCGTTCCCACTTCATAACTATAATTCTGCTACTGTTAATGAATCGTAGTGCAAATATCTTTGGAGATAGAGGTTTGTCAGAGGGGTCATGGCCCACAGGTTGAGAATCACTGAATAAGGCTGGCAACTATTTCTCAAGTTGCACAAAAAGCAATTGGGAGATTTGTGCTGTCTAATTAGAAAATGTTGGCACCAATTCTGATGGAACAATTCTTATATCAACAACAATAACTTCAGTGGGTCTGATCATTAGCTTTAAGTCTGTTCGTTCAAGAGGACCCAAAAACCCCAAACTTAGGGGGTAGGAAAATACTCGGAGGCCCCTTGAATTCACTTCTTAGGCTAAAAACTTGGAAGTAAACAACGAAGAAAAACCTATTCTGCCTTCCCTAGAAAAAGGAATATAACTGGAAAAAAATGCTGGAGAAACTTCTTCTAACACAACATTATACTAAATGCATGAACAATAATGGTAGCCCTGGCATAGCACCACCCTGAAGATGCTAAGAAGTGAGGGATGGAGATTCCAGTAACTCAGCACCACACATACATCCCAGTAGACCAGCTCCTGGCAGACTCAGGACCCTTACCTGCCCTTCCATATAGAACACCCAGCTCCTCCTGTGTGTAATTTCCACTAAGTGTTAAATGGATGCATATTGAATCCCAGGAGCCCAAGGAATGTACTCCTTGGTATTTTCTATTGCTTTATTAGAATATCTAAAGTGTCATTTTGACTGAATGGGTCTCCCCTAAGAGCCCCCAGATTGCTCAGGCAAGTTGGTGCTGAGCTGGATGAAGAGCGGGTGGGGGGATGGCAGAAGGAAGCGTATCTAGTTTGAAATCAACAACAGCAGACCTGCAGAGGCAGCGTCCCACCTTACCAGCCTTTGTGGAGTCCTTCCTTTGCGCACATGCTTTCAGCATTCATGAAACTTCACGACAGTTGTGTAAACATTGTCATTTCCACCTGGCAGCTGAGGAAACAGGCCCAGAGAAGTAAATAGGGGTGTCTAATGTCTGGTGAGTTCAGTGCCATGATGAGACTTCCACCTTTGCTGCTGGCTCCAAATATTTCGGATATTAAGTCATGGCAAGCTTTCTCTAGATTTCAGGTTCCTTAAATGGGACCAGAAATTAGGGCTGGAGAGATGGCTCAGAGGTTAAGAGCACTGGCTGCTCTTCCAGAGGTCCTGAGTTCAGTTCCCAGTAACCACATGGTGGCTCACAACCATCTGTACTGAGGTCTGGTGCCCTCTTCTGGTGTGTATGCAGCTTAAATAAATAAATTTTAAAAATGTGACCAGAAATGAACACAGTTATTCTAGATTCCCCTTATGCAGGTAGAAGGCGGAGCCACTATGTACCCTAATGACACCTGGTGATGTTTGTGGAAATGCTTTGCAAATGATACAGCCCTTAATAGATGGTGTCATTACAAGGTGGAAAGGTGTATATCCCCTTTTAGTGACTACACTCTACCAATCACATACAAAATTGAGGAAAACTCTGGTCTTCCAATGTAAGGTCTATAAGTTCAGGCCACCCGAAGGGAGGGATTCTTTTAAAAGGGCATTTTTTGTTAAGGAGTTATCTCTGCTGGTGCATACTGAAACAACTGTTTTGATGTGTTTGCGGTGCTGTGCTGTGGTCACGGGAGAGGAGCCATTTAAGCACAAGAGAAGGCAAAGCAAAAGCAGAATATGCATCCAATCAAATTAGGACTAGATCCTGGTCCCAGGACAGCAAGTGCACCTGTCCTTTTCCATCTCTACAACTAGAAGATGTCACCGAGAACTAGTGTCTAGATAACAATCAATGGTCTTTGAGACCTCGTTTCCCCAGAGTGTGGTAGGGTTATTGAGGGGAGCTATGAGGAAGACACTCTAAAGTATGTGGCAATCCAGGTCTTGCCCAGGGAGGAGGAACCTGGGTTATTCACGGGGTTTTCCCCAGGTGCTGTAAGCCCCAGCCTTATTTCATTGCTTCCACTCAGAGCAGTGAGGAAGCCATGAGCCCCAGGCCTCTGTCTAACTTTTGTTAGGGGGACTTCTCATTGTTGGCTCTTCTTTGTGAAGCCAGTGCTGTATTCCCAGGGAGAGAGTGTCTGTCCAGAAGTACAGAAAGCAAAGGCTGGAGGAGGAGACACCTGCAGAAGAAGGGGCAGGGACTGGAGGCCTCGACTAAAGAAGGAAACAAACAGCCAATAAGAGGAGACTGCACTCTGCTCTGCTGGGCTGGGACAACAGGAGGTCAGGTATTTCCGAATGTGAGCTTCTTCAGATGCCCTGATTTCCTTATGAGGCTACACTCAGAGGCTGTCTAAACATGGTGAAGAAGTTCTATCTCTCTTGTTTAAGCTGTCCTACAAACAGGAACACTTTCTCTTCTTTTTAGATGAATTAGGTACTAGCAGTCCTTTATCTATTTGCATGGACGTTTGATTGCTGATTTACCTCTACACAATTTCTTCCTTGAGACTTTACTACTGTTTCTTTTATGTATAGAGGATGCATAGCAATGTGAGCCAGTCAGAGAGTAGGCAGAGCCCATCAGTTCAGCGGCCTGCAAGGTCAGGCCTCTTCTCATTTTTCAGAGTTCAGGTGTATAGTTCAACAAGGCTGAGGTATGGCTTGTGACATTAGAAGTCATGCTTAGGGAAGTAAAAAGGTTACACGAACAGAATCCAAACCTCCTTTGGCATCGTTTTCTAGTAGTTTTCTGGGAGGCTAGCTGGCAGGGGTTCTGCCATTCACAAGCTGGTTCTTGTCTCTGTTGGTTAACGAAGACACTGGTTTTCTCTCCCATGCATACGAGGTGCTGCCCTGTTATGATAGGCTCATCTGAGGTGGGCTGGTGGCCGTAGGAGAGTTTCCTGATTGAATGGGAGTTTGTATGTTATTTGATGTTTTTGTGTTGCTCGAGAATCCTTCATATGCTCAATCCTTAGGCTGTAACATTAAACATTTCCATCTGGAGGTGTCAACTGTAGCGTCAAGATAGTGCAGGGTGAGGCCTATGACGTTTTCCTCCACGCCCCCTGCATTGTTTCTCAACTGGGGAAAGCTGAAGACTTGGTTGGCAACGTAACGAGTGAATATGTCACACTGAGCATGAGTAAGAAGTTCATTTCTGCCTACAAAGGCACATAAGATTCGTGGGTCTGGGCACACCAAAGTCATCCTCACTTCATCCCCAGTTCCCGTGCTGAGACTCTCCACCAATAGAAACAACGGCAGATCTGGGGTTTCCTCTGAAGGCCCTGGGGAGAGGCAGATCTGGCTGGGAGGGGTAGTCTCTGTCCCCACTCATCTGAGAATTTTGGACATGTGATTTAAGCCCCATGCTCTCCCAGGTCACTGTGAGACTTACTGAAGTGTCTAAAGATCCTCACACAGCATCTGGACCACAGGATGTGTTCAGTGAGTGGGAAAAACTGTTTTTTTTCTTCATGTTAGAGCAGAGATTGACTGCTCATTCCTCTGAAATCTTGGGATAGGAAACTTAACTATATGACTTTCCCTACTTGTGATTGTCCAATAGGTCACGTGATAGAGATCGTTCCTGCCTCTGCTTGCCATTCAGTGCTGTGTATTCTCTGTTTTAAAAATAGTCTTCATGATAATTGTCTTACAGGGATTTCATAAGGGCCAAATAAAAAACTGGCACACTAGAAATGAAAATATCTATACAGGGTCCTTATTACTGTTACCAAAGGACTTTAGAAATTGTATTTGTCTGCCTTGGAAGACTTAATATCAGTCACATTGACTGCAATGTGGTGTCTCCTGGGCTGTAGAAAGTGATTCTGGAGAAGGCCTGCTACCTACGGACGTTAGGCTCCTCGTATCTATGGAACAACTGAGGTGTGTGGGTGACCCCGAGAATCCTGAGCCGAGTGCTAGCCCTCAGGAGGCACTCGGAGAGTAGGGAAACAGACAGGGTGCTGTGCAGTTAGCACAGTCATGGTAACTGTCTGTGTTCTCCAGGGCCAGTACCCCCAGGACTGCTGGTAAGACTCGCTGATGGTATCCTGGGACCACTTGAAGATGCTGCCCAAGCTCCTTGTTTTCTCTGCTCTCGGTCTCCTGGTGTGCGGTAAGTTTTCTTTCATCTTATCAGAAGTGTCCTTGCTGACTGACACACAACCATCCTCGTGTGGAGAGATAGAAACGCTCCCAGTGTTGTCTTTACTAGAACATGTGTGCCTTTGTCACTTGTCGCATTGCTCTGGGACTGACAGATTGGCATTGGTGTCCTGCAGCTGTTGTTATCCTCCGCGGGTTAGCATGTGACTTTTTTTTTAATCGCATTAATGAAATGAGAATGATATCAGACACTGTTTTGTATTTATGTAATTAATTTTTACTTATTCTTTGTGTCTCTCACATCATGCTACCTGATCCCACCCATCTCCTTCCCCACACCAAAATAAAATTTAATAGAAAAAGAAAAAAGAATAAGTAGGAAGGGGAAAATCTCATCAGAAACTGCAGGGTGACAGTGAGTCACTGAGTAAGCCTCCTTATCTGTGTATTTTTATATGCAGGCATTTATCAAAAAGAATCACTGATCTGTTACTGATGATTTCATTAGGTATTGTATTGATTACTTTTCTGTGACAAAATATTTGAGAAAAAGGTTTACTTGGGCTTGCAGTTTTAGGACACACACATGTGGTGTGTGTGTGTGTCTGTGCGCGTGCACGCACGCACGTACTATAATGGTGGGAAGACACAGTGTCAGGAACTTAAGGCCACCTGTTTCCACAGCTGTGAGCTGGGTGGTGACGGAGGTGGCACACGCCTTTAATTCCAGGATTTAGGAGGCAGAGGCGGGTGGATCTCTGTGAGTTTGAGGCCAGCCTGATCTACAGAGTGAGTTCCAGGACAGCCAGGACTACACAGAGAAACCCTGTCTCAAAACAGAACAAGTCTGCGTTCCACAGCTGTGGAGCCGAGAGCAGTGAATGCCAGCGCTCAGCTTCCTTTCATTCAGGCTGCTACCCCAGCTCATGGAATGTGCTGCTTTAAATAACGGCCAAGCTTCCCAGTCAACCAACCTAATCTAGTAATTCCCTGTAGACATTCCTAGAGACTGGTCTTGTCAATGATTCCAAGTCTATTCAAGCTGACTGTAAAGGTTTAGCACATCGTTCAGATCATGACGGTGAGGTAATTTGTAGCTCTAACAGCTGTACCATTTCTCCATCATCATCATCACCATCATCAAGTTAACCCCGTCCAGAGTTTATGTTTGTAAATAAATACCAATTATGTCGGTGCAGGGTTGCCTTTACGACATTGCAATACGTTTTATGATTTTATAAAGTGATTGGGCCTCAAGTAAATATATGTGAATTCTGTTGAGTTACATGGACTTGAGTTTGGTACTTCTTAAATGCCGAACAAATTTTCATGTTGTCTGACACAATTTAGCTAGCTCTCTGCCTTCTACCCTTAGGTAGACATGTTACTGGGTTACATACAGAGTTAGTATTGAAAGAACTCGCAGATCAAAGAGTGCATGGTTGATCTTTTCATGGTGTGCATGAGGACACTAAGGTCTGATGGGGAAGTGGCTCGCCCGAGGGTGGCAGTGAGTTGAATTAGCCCCCAGTTAGTTGCCTGGTTCTGCTTTGTGTCTGCCATACTCACTGGCTGGTGGCTCTTCTTTACCTCTTAGGGTCCTGTAGGATTTATGGTCCTTGTCTCCTGCTGTAGTGAGGCTTTCATTACATCTGCCTTCACTCAACCCAGCCCTAGGGTCACTGAAGCCTTCCCTGGTCCCTCATCAGAACAATGTTGCTTTCTATGGGTCACCTGCATACCTACCAACAGACCCGTGGGTGCCACATACCAAGATGGCTGTCATTATCTTGAGTAAACTTAATTTATGAAGTATATACCAGCTCTTGGACAGAAATATATGGATCACTGTGATTGTCCTCAGAGACATTTAATAAAGATCATTTTCTATTGCCTCATTCGTGGGTCCTTGGACCCCTTATTGCTCACGCTACACCCTTGAAGCTACAAATAGGTTCCCAACATCAGCAGTTACTCCCACTAACTGGGCCACTTGACAAGGCTGAGGACAGGTCCGGGTGAGTACTGAGCCCAAACTGGGCTATAGAGCTGAGAATGGGCAGCGGTGGCTGATGAAGCACCCTCCAGGGCTTCCAGATGTCCCAGTGGGGGAGCTAGTGCTTGGGCACGGTCTGCTGCAGGCTCATCTGTAGTTTCTCTTACAGGCAGTCCTACCATAGTTTCCAGGAAGGAGTGGGGGGCGAGCTCCCTCACCTGCAGCGTGCCGCTGAGCCTGCCCGTGGCCTACCTCATCACAGAGCAGCTCAGCAGGATGGAGTGCCGAGATCGGGCCAGCTGCAGCCGGATGGTGCGAGTCCTACAGTCCCATTCTGTCTACAGCAAAGGCTGGTGTGATGTGGCCTTCAAGTAAGAGGCTGCCCGGGTCTCCAAACCCACACTCAAGGCTATCCCTCATAGAATTCTCCTGGTTTTCCTTTCTGTATCTCCCATCTCCTGGGCTTCATTTGTGTTTGTGTTTTTGATGACTGAAAAGTGTTAGAAAAAAAGAACTCAAACAAAATCCAGAAGCCATTAGGAGGAACAACCCTGTGGATGCTTTTATGCTGGGTGATCCTGAAAGAACACACAGACGGTTACAAAACCACCGCAGCTACCCTGGAGCCCCTAGCATGATGGCTCACAAAGGGCTTCATTGCTATCAACCAGTTAGGAGCAGAAGGGGAAGAGAATCTATCTTTCCCCTATTGCTATCTTTATTACCAAAATGAGAATGCTATAGTCTATGGACACCAAAGAATTTCTTTAAAGCAGCACATCAAGGGGCATGGGTTCAAAATTGTGTTGGGACTGCATGTTTATACAGCACAGTCCCCTTCCCTTCCAGTCAGGGCTCATACCCATGATGTTTTTCCATTTAGTACCCTGAATGACCACTGGGTATCACAAGGAGATGAGTGGACAGGGGACAGGGAATGGTGGGGAGAGCCCATGTTCAAATGAGCACAAGGCATGAAGACTATCTACTCTGAGGGTTCTATGCAAGGCCCCAAGTTTTTCTCATTAGCCTCAAGAAAGAGAAAGCTCATAAATAGATGAAGAGAAAGAACAGGGATGGGGTTAAAAAACAAGTAGAAAGAAGTTGCAAAGAATCCGTTTTGAAAAGAATGGTCTGTGTTTCCACACACTTTCAGACTGAAGCCTCAGTATGCAAGAACAGCTGGAGACAGGCTGTACAGCCTGCATCTGTACGCTAGGGATCTCTGCTCAGTCCTCGGTGGAACTGTGTTGACTTTGTTAGACACAGTTTATCATCTGCCTGTCCCTGTCCCCATCACCACATTGTTGTTCCTGAAGTGTTGCTTATTCCAGTCATGGTGTTTCTTGGTGGTTTCAATGGCTCTGTCTCTAAACAAGCAGGTTTCTGCAGTGACAATGCACACCTCATTTTGATAGTGTGGTTACTGCAGTTGTAGGGAGAGATCATATTTCAAAGGCTGCCCACTCGCAAATTACAACAGCAACAAAACGAATTAACCAGCAGGAAAAGATCATTGTCTTCAGGTCTTGGAGAGTCACACATTCAAATTCCACTTTGAGCAAAGTGAGTATTTTTTTTTTTTTTTTTTT
>NW_004949114.1:4731829-4757878 GCF_000317375.1 Microtus ochrogaster
TTTTTTGGAGGTTGGGTTTCTCTGTGTGACAGCACTAGCTGTCCTGGAACTAGCTCTGTAGACCAGGCTGGCTTCGAACTCACAGAGATCTGCCTGCTTCTGCCTCCAGAGTGCTGGGATTAAAGGTGGAGGTGGCACCTTCCTTCCTTCCTTCCTTCCTTCCTTCCTTCCTTCCTTCCTTCCTTCCTTCTTTCCTTCCTTCCTTCTTTCCTTCCTTCCTTCCTTTCCTTATTTTCAAGTGAGTCTGGAAAACACCTGTAATGGAACACAAAACCAAAATTAAAATACATTCCTATTTCTTTAGGCTGTCTAAAATTGTCTCTTTTGTCTTTCATTATTATATTATTGAAACTACATTTTTTAATGAGCCTCTAGGACTACTTTAGGAAAGTGAATTTCCTCGATACAGAGGTTTACCACTAAATCTGCATTTTTTTTTTTTTTGCTTGGCAGCTTCCTGGTTGGGGACGATGGCAATGTGTACGAAGGTGTCGGTTGGCATGTCCGAGGCTTGCATGCTCCAGGCTACAGTAATGTCTCCCTGGGCATTGCCTTCTTCGGCAGTAAAATAGGTAATGGTCATCCCTCCAGACTCAGAAGGTGCCTGCACCCTTAATTCACCTCTTCCCTCCACAGTCACATCTTTTAGCCTGCCTTGTAGGTACCATCTCTGATATACCTGTCTCTGGAAATCCTTCCTGCAGTGGAGCTCTGTGAGATGCAGCTTGTCCTCTTCTGGTCTATTCTTGCTAATATATTGCTGCAGTTGCCTTGGGCGTTGGGTTCACAGTTATGGTCAATGGAATCTGAATCATCCTACCATTGATATTTTAGTTGCCAGAGGCAAACAGCATGGATTATTTCTTCTTCAGTATCTTTGTTGATAGAGACAAAAAAGAGGTTAGCAGGCAAAGTTGGAGTCGGGAGTTTTTGACCATCCACTTCCAAGCGGAGCAGAACAGAGCAGGGGTGGTGTTGAAGGCTAACATCAGTGAGAGCTAGCCACCCACAGCTGTTCTTTATTGGGGATCTTCATAGCAAGTGTTATAGGGAGGTTCAGCAAGAATTATATGGGTTAACGGATAGAAAAGAGTTTAAGGCGTGCCTGATCCTGCAGTTACTCAGTAAATACCATCACCCTTTCCCACAGGTTAGGGTCCTTCTGACTTGGTCAAGCAAGTCTCTCCCCATGTATCTTTCAGCTGATTTTTAACCTTTATTTAAAGGCAGAATAAATAGTCTCAGTTTGGCCCTTAGAAGAGGTTCCTAGTTTTGGTTGCCTGGAGTTCTGACCAAGTAGTTTTTCTCTCTCAGGCTTTCTGTCTGTCTTTTCTCTTCCCGTCTACCAGTCACTCACAGGAGGTGTCTCGGCCCTCCCTGTTGCTGCTGTCCGGGTTGGAGTTCCTCCTGACAGGTTTTCCTTCATGTTACTCTCACGAAGGCAACAGCCCCACTCCTGATGCTTTATCAGCTGCAGAGGACCTGATCAACCATGCCGTCCAGAATGGCTACCTGTCACCCCAGTACATCCAGCCGCTGCTCTTAAAAGAAGAAACCTGCTTGATTCCTCAACATTCAGAGATGCCCAAGAAAGGTAAGGCCTTCAGCCCAGTCCACATGTCTGTACACTGCCCCGACTGCATGTGGGAGAGTTTTCCTGATAGGCTCCCAAGGGTTTCTTGGGCCAAGAACATTTCATGTGTCACAGCTATGAAATCAGGGAAGTTATTAGTACTTTTTTGTCAGTGAGGACTTAATCAGGGCTTGGACATGCTGGGCGGGCACTCCACTACTGAATGACATCCCTAGTAGTCAGAGAAGTTAAGGACCATGTTTTCCTTGGCCTCTCCATCCTTCCAGACAATGTGGTGTTGTCACAGACCCATTCTTGCCACAAATATATGTGTACTCATGTTTCTTCTGAGTCTACAAGAAGCATGAAGCTTTCAGATTTATTGTACATCTGTGAAAAAAGTCAGACAAAACTCTCTCCATGAAGGAACCCATGCTTCAGTGAGGAAAGTAAGAGCATGAACAAGCAACAGATGAAGTGTGTTAGAAAGTGTGGAAGGGAGAGGGGGAAGTAGGGTGTGGAATGGAGTAGACGTAGTCACATATTGTGAGAATACACACCCCACCCCCACCCCCACTCATCCCCACCCACATACACACCCACACATACACCCCCACACCCACATACACATACCCACTCACCCTGCACACTCACACACCCACACACACTCACACACTCAATACATCCCCACCCACTCATCCACCCACACACTCACACACCCATACCCCCCACCCCCCACTCACCCCCACACCTCCACACAGTTACCCACACACACTCACCACACACCCACACACACCTGCACACATTCACTCTGACACCCCCTACACCCACAGCCACCTACACTCATTCACCACACACACCCATAGCCACCCCCACACACCCCCACACACACACAGCCACCCACACTCATTCGCCGCACACACCCACACCCACACACAGCCACCCACCCACACACACCCACACCCACCCCCCCACACACACCCATACTCCCACCCCTACCCACTTACTCACCCCCACACCTCCACACACACTCACCACACACCCACACTCATTCACCACACACACCCACCCACACTCATTTGCCACCCACACCCACACCCACCCACATACACACACACACATACTCACCCCCACCTTTCCAAAACCAGCCACCTTTTCCATGACTGTGGTGCTTAGAAAAATTTGAATATACAGGCAATGCTGATATGAGAATGACTATTCTAAGAAACAAAATAATGAAAATAATGTACTAGCTTGGAAAGAATGGTCAGTAAATTAAATCCAATCAAATTAATTAACACTTTTAGCAGCTTAGCTTTCTGCTAACACAGCCTTTCTCTCTGATCCAGTGATATTTAAAAATTTTTTTTTTGAAATTATAAATCTCTAAATAAAAATTTTCTTACTTTTGAGCTGGTAGTATTTTTCTTTTTTATATTTCCACCTTATTCATTTATTTATTTTAAGACAATATTTTCTCATTTTACATACCAAGCCCAGTTCCCATTCCCTCCCCTCCTCCCCCTACCTAACCTCGCACCCACCTCACCCCATCCTCTCCTCAGAGGGGGTAAGGCTTTCTTCCCATGGAGAGTCAAGAAAGTCTGACACATCACCTGGCCTTTCCAAACTCCTACCAAGTCACACGCAGAGCACTGGCGAGAGACTGGTGTGAACTGGCCTTTGGCTGTTTCTTGGTTCACAAGTGTACCAAGCAAATTTTCATCCCCTTGGTTTTTTATTTTACCGCAGCATGCCCCAGTATCACCCCACGGTCTGCGTGGGAAGCCAGAGAGACACACTGCTCTCAGATGAACCTGCCAGCCAAATTCGTCATCATCATCCACACCGCGGGGAGGAGCTGTAATGAGTCCATGGACTGCTTGACTCGTGTCAGAGACATACAGTCTTTTCACATAGACCATCAAGACTTCTGCGACATTGCATATCAGTAAGTGGGAGATGGCCCTGTGGCTCCAGCGTGGTGGAGGGCAAAGCTGCGGGAGCCCAGGTGTCTTACACGGGCCCCACACCTTATTCTCGTGAGAATCTGAACTGGGTAACATTCAGGTCACAGTTTGGGCTACCTGACCTCTCAGGCATGGTCTCCAGTCCTTCCAGATCAGAAAGACTGAAAATACTGCAGAAGGGGTGGTGGGAAAGCATGGTGGGCAGAGTAGGGGTGTGCCGTCTTAGGTACCCTGTCCTAACCAATAAGGGGTGACGGTCCTGGCCAGCTCCAGCTTGTTCTCGCTGATGTTAGAGCCTTGCTAATCTTCTGCTGCTCACCACACAGCACTTTTAACCAAGCCCTCTGGGCTCCTGTCTCATCTCTACAGTAGGGAGTACATTTCCTGTTTGAAGACAGGGAGTGAGATTATTCTCTCATGGTTCCTTTCGTGCCAGGATTAAATTAAAGAAACATTATTAATCTAATGAGATACAGAAGACATTTGGGAGATGCCTGTGCTGTCACAGGTGGGACTCAGGGTTAGAACACAAGGGACCTCAGTTATTTGTCCAGGACTTACACAACGAATCTTGTGACTGGTCTCAGATGGATTTACTTCTGCAGTGTGCCACTGATGTTCTAGCTGTATCGGCCCCCATCTCTTCTTAAGGGCAGCCCCTGTATGTAGGAGAGAACATGCTTCATTTTCCAGGACTTTTTGTAGTCTTGCTATGGTCACAGCAGGTAATAGGGAACTGACTACAAACTTGGAAATCACAAACTGGAAAACACCAGGTGTGCTGATTCTTGTTCCTCAACTTGTAAACCTATGGTGGAATCTGCCCACCTCTGTGTGTGGTGTGCTGTTACCAACACTAACATGGCTGTAACTGGGTGAGGCTCCCACTCATGTCTCAACTAACTTTGTAACTAGCATTTATTGGGTGCCTACTCTGTCTAACACTAGGCAAGACTGATATGGTCCCTTCTCTTGTGGGCTTGAGAAAAACAATAAACAGATAATTACAACGCGAATGTCAAGCCCAGTGTTGGAAGGAGATCAGGGCACAGGGAAGATGAGCCCGGAAGTCTTTGGAGGAAAGAAAGGTGTCAGAGAAGAACTAATGAAGAGGGGCATCTTTATTGGCACATGAATAAGGTGTAGGGGTTGGTTGGCAAATAAGAAGTAGTCTAGTTAAAGAAGAATAACATATTCAAAAGCTTGGGCTATAGACAGAGCGTGTGTCTTTGAGGAAACAGAACATGCCCCACTCAAACCTGAAACTGGATTTCCGAGAGAAGGGTAGTGAGGTAGGGTCTGTAGGAACCCAACCACTATGTGGATCTTGTAAGTAAAACTGAAAACTGGCTTTGTGTGACGGTGGACTGGAGAGTGTTTGGAAAGTCACACCCTTTCATGTTGTGCCACATGCATGCCTGGTGCCTGCAGAGGTCAGGAGAGGGTGTTGGACCCCCTGTTACTGGGGTTACAGATGGTTGTGAGCCACTCTGTGGGTGCTGGTAACCAAACCCGTGTCTGGTCAAGAGCATCAAACACTCTCAAGTGTGAAACCCTCACCCCAGCCTCCTGGGTATGACTTTAAGAGTATGTTGGATGGAGGGAAAACTCTAAACAGGGTGCTGTTATAGTAATCCCAGGCGGAGCTGGATAGCGACAGTTGGACAGGAGCAGTGGGGAAGTAAGAAACTTTGCTAAAAAACGTAATTGATGAGTGATGGGTAGTAGTTGAACGGGGCCAGGAGAGGGAAATGTTGGATTTAGGATGACACCTCATTTTCTGGCTGCAGAAAATGCAAAAGGCAACTAGTCTCTTCGACATGTTGGCTTTTATAGCTAGTAGTTTAGAATGTGGGAGGGGATGATGGTTTAGTCTGGGTGAATGCTCTCAGTGGAAGGAGAGAAGAGCTAGGTCGGGGTCCTAAGGAGGAAGCACAGGGCTCTGAGAAGCACAATGGCTAAGGAAGGTAGGCGAGATGCGCTGGGACGGAGGCACAGTTCAGAGCCGTGCTTTTGCTCCTGACTCCTGCGCACTGGCACATACAGGACATGCAGCAGTATGCGATAAATGAATGCATGGAAGGACAGATTAGTGTCGGAAGGGATGACTGAAGAAACTTGTGCTCCTCAGACTTTCTTGTTTCCTTTTACCCAATCCTAGCTTTCTAGTGGGCCAGGATGGTGGAGTGTATGAAGGAGTTGGCTGGAATATCGAAGGCTCTCACACCTATGGCTACAATGACATTGCTTTAGGAATTGCCTTCATGGGAAACTTTGTAGGTAAGGCATAAACAGGGCAGAGGGTTCTGCCTAATGAGATATCATGTGGAACATTCAGGAAACACCGGGCAGATGGGGACAGCATTGTGACACCAGAAGTACCTGGTAGCATCAACAGGATATTTTAGAAAACCCTCAGTAAAGAATGACTGCTACTAGGAGCGGCTCCCAAAGAGAATATTTGTCTCCAATTCGCCCACATCCGCCCCAGACTATCCCACTTTATGTCCATACCCAAGGCAAGCCTGGAGAAAAAAAAAATATCTTTTGAAAACTTTGGTATCTTTATGTCTCAAGTGGGAAATGTGTGTCCTTCCTCAGTAACCATGGCAATGATGTTGGGATGCAGCATTGCCTGTGATGGCAAAGCAGAGGATAACCCCACGGGCTGTGTCTGTTCCGGACATACTGAGAAACTGTGCCATCCTCCATGTTATATTCCAGGGCACTTCTGAATTTTCTAAAGAAATTTTGGCCAGATGGAATTAGGAAACCAAATAGTTTTGCCTTGCTTTATGCCTAATTAATTGTTGGTAATTGTGGGACAGGCTAGGGTGGGAGATGGGGAGACTGGCATCTGGGTGCCTTTCACTGCCACAGCCAAGCCGCTTTGAGATCTTAATGATTATGGGTAAATGTGTTTTGCAGAACAGCCACCAAATGCAGCTGCCCTGAAAGCTGCCCAGGACTTGATCCAGTGTGCCGTGGCAGAGGGGTACCTGATTCCCGACTATCTGCTAATGGGCCACAGTGATGTGTCCAACATCCTGTCCCCTGGACAGGCACTGTATGACATCATCAGGAAATGGCCTCACTTCAAGCACTAAGAGAGGCCTCAATCCCATCTGAGGATGCTCTTGGTCCTGATGGGTACCCGTCCTTACCTCCCACCTTGGCTTGGCACCTCTGTCACCTCCTCTTTTCACTGTTTCTCTTAGTTCCCCCTTCTTGCATCTCAATTACAGCATCTTCTCTTATTGACACCCTCTAATGTCTCCCAAGCTTTGCACTTACTGTTCTCAGGGTCTGGGTGCTGCTTCCTCTGTTCAACTTCCTCTCCAAAGGACGCCCACCTGCTCAGCCAGTGAGGCTGTTTCCCTTGTTATCTGTCCCTTGTCTTGTATGCAGCCATCCATGGTCTGTCTGGCAGCTCCAATGCTCATCCATAGCCCAGCCCTCCTGCACATACCCGACTTGTACATGTTTGAATACGCATTGAAGGGCTGAGATTCCCCTCAGACATATCTATTTTCCCCTGAGTTGTATTTTCCAGGACAGCAGCTGACATTTCTTTGTTACTACATATCCCATGACAGTTCCTGAGCTGAGACTGATACATTGCATGCTACAGATGTTTGATGTAAAAACAAAAACAAACAAAAAACACAAAAAACCTGGATGAAAGAGCTGATCCCAGTCCCTTCCCGCCCGCCCACTTTCTTCATCACTGCCCTGCTCGACAGGTCCAGCAGTCTACTGGCCCCTCCAGGAGGCACAAGTTGGCTGCGGTGTCCTGTCTCCAGTCTTCTATGCCTTGTCCACAAAGTACTCCGAAGACCAACCAAGCAGAGCTGCGTTCAGAGGTGCTGCTGTTCAGTGTCTGTGGTTGCCTGGGCCTGGCTGGGCCCTGCTGAGCTGAGAGAGGGCTCAGCATTTGTATCCTGCAGCACCCCATCCAGCTCCTCCCTCCCAGAGGACAGCCCCCTTCCCCATTGCTGTTCCAAGGATGTACACAGGCTGGTTCTTGCTGTATTGGACACAAAGAGAAGGATGCATGAGCATGTTTCCCCATCTGTGAAGGCTCCTTTGGTGCCCAGGTTAGGCTTTTAGAGTGTTTACGCATCTCTTGCAACACAGTGAGCCTTTCCAACCTCACGTTTACTCAAGCCTTTGCTTTTCACAGACTCTTGCCCTTGGATGTCATTAGATTGTCTCTGTTCAATCTAATTGTCATTTTCCCAAAGGCCTCCTGGGCATGTTATCAGGAGAAGGAATGATTTGTTCAGTAGTTCAGGCTGTTTCTAATTTACACACAGTCTCTGTCAGAGACTTTTGACAGTACAGTCTTTTCTGGGTGGATAGAGGCTGGGGACAGACTTCGCAGCAAGGGTAAATTTTAACACCTCCCATACAGGAAGTAGTCTTAGGGGCAGTCATGAGATGCTAAGAGGTAGCTCACCCAATCCACCTGCCACAGTTTGAATGAACCTTGAGACATTCACATATTAGAAGTTCAATCCCTGACAGGCCGTAGTGCTGGGCTCTTTTAGAGGTAATCAATGCATTCATGTTGTTGCTGTGAAAATGAGTTCGTTATGAAAATGAGTGTGCCCCCTCCCACCCTCTTGTGCTTTCCCACTCTGCCGGGGGTGCTACGGCAAGAAGGCTTTGGCAGGATGCCAACCTCACAGTGTTCACACTACACAGAATAAATCTGTTCTTTTTGTAAATTACCTAGTCTCGAGTATTCTGTTAAAGAAGCACAAAATGGACTAAGACATCAATTTTGGTTTATTGACTTTTCTTACTAGCCTTCAAAGTAGAGGTCCCTTCTCTTCAATTTAATCCCCAATTCTAGGACATGAGCTTTGGATGTCAGTATGCCGATTTCTCAGAAAACTAAGAAACAACCTATCTCAAGACCCAGCAATACCACTTTTGGGTATATACCCAAAGGATGCTCAATCATACCACAAGGACATGTGCTCAACTATGTTCATAGCAGCTTTGTTTGTCATAGCCAGAACCTGGAAACAACCTAAATGCTCCTCGCGACCAAAGAATAGATAAGGAAAATGTGGTACATTTACACAATGGAGTACTACACAGCAGAAAAAAATAATAACATCTTGAAATTTGCAGGCAAATGGATGATGGATCTAGAAAACATCATATTGGAGGGGAATTACAGGGGTGTGTGTTCACCCCCCATCTCTGTCTCTCTCGGTTGCTGTTTACTCCAGGCTATCTAACGTTACAGATTTTAAGTATATGCTTTAACTAAACTCTCTGAGTTTAGCTAAGCCCTCAGCTGGCAAGGGCCTTTTCAAAGTCAGTTCTGAGGAAGCCATTGCAGGCAGTTTGCCCCTTCTGTATCTTTTTCTTGAGAACTTCGTCCTAGCTCCCCATCAGTCAGGTTAGAGAGAATACTAACAGCAGCCTCCGATGGCTGATAGGAGGGCTGAACGAATGGCTGTGAGCAGGAACCTTAGAACCCACTCTTGACGTTCAGTCACTGTTCAGAGGAGGCATGCATAGTGACAGGCATCACTGTAGTGCCGGTGCAGCTGACTCTTAACCTGTTTGTGACTCTGGGCGGGGAGAGGGTGGGATGGGGGAGGGGGAACGTGCGTG
This sequence comes from Microtus ochrogaster, assembly GCF_000317375.1. NCBI lineage: Eukaryota > Metazoa > Chordata > Mammalia > Rodentia > Cricetidae > Microtus > Microtus ochrogaster. The sequence continues at coordinate 4,741,007 of NW_004949114.1, forward strand.
TGTGTGTGTGTGTGTGTGTGTGTGTGTGTGTGTGTGTGTGAGGGCCGTGTGCTTTCCTCAGCAGGCATCAGCCTCAGCCACACGGGGGAGCTCTGTGTGGGCTGAGTTTTGTGATGGGCAAGGAGGAGCCCACAGGCTGGCAGGCCCAAGAGAGCCTATGGTGCAGAAGAGCCAGTGCATCCCTCAGGACTGCTGGTCTTCTGGGGCTTGGGCCCGGCTCCTGAGTTCACTGACTTGGTTGTTTTCCACGGTTTAAGCAGGCAGTAGAGGACAGTCTGTGAATTGAGCACTGCAAAGCGCAAAGCCCCTATTTTACCTGAGTCTGAACTCCAAGCAGGTACCTGGCTTGTTCCTCTCCATCCAGTGAGTTAAAGGAAGGCACTCTGGGTCTGGGGTGAGGCACGCTTCCCAGCATCCCCTGGCGGAAACCACACTGCAGCCTTTTGCCTCGTCTTTCCCACCCTCTACCTGCCTGCTTTATACGCCCCTGTCCCCATCCTGATGCCTTCAGTTCCTCTTGCTTCTAAAGGTGCTTTTTAAAAGGTTAGCTTTTCCAGAACACTCACTTCCTGGTGCCCACAGACTCACAGGCCTCTTGGTGGCTTATCCTCCTCCTGCCCCCACCCCCAATCCTGGCCTCCCTGGGAGCTGGACCTGCTCTTTGTGATAATGTCTCTAGGGCCCCACCCAGGGCCAGGCCTATTATTGGGGCCAGCTAAGTGTCTGTGGAATGAAGCTTGGGTGGGGTTGTCTGGGAGGGTTGTGGCTTCCCACTCAGTTAGTCTTAGATACTTGCTGCAGAGTGGAAAATCCCACCATTTTTATGACTCAACCCAGCCCACTTGCTGTGATCTGCCAGATTAACTCCCTAATTCTAGGCTGTTCGTTGTCTTCACCTTGTGGTGGCTTCCTCTCCAACTGTGAGATCTGGGGAGTCATTATTCTTCAGGACCTATGTATGTCCCCTCTGGGCAGTCTGTGATCCTCTCCCTGGTGACCTCAGCCCTGGGAGCATGTGCCTGTTGCCGCTGTCCTGGGTCCCTTTCCCTGCCCTGTGACCTGTTTCTGCTGTCCTGTGTGATGCTCTTTCCATGTCTTGTGCCTGCCCTCATGTTTCCACGCTCTTCCCCTTTGTCCCTTGGCCTGCCCTGTCTACACTTCTGCATCTTTTCTTCTTCTGTTTCTGTCTTTGCTCTTCTCCTTCCCACATCTTCACCTGTCTCTAGTTCCTGTTTTTTCTTTGCCCCTCAGGGTATCTTGCTTTCTGTCTCTATGTGGCCATCTGGTTACAGCTTTCGTCTTTTCTCTAGAATATGCTAGAATGGACAGGAGACAGGATGGTGAGAATGTGTGGTGACATCAAACTTTAGCTTAGGAGATCCTAGGGTTTAGCTCCACGCCCCCACCTACGCTGTGTCCCTGAGAAGACCACAGTTGCCGAGAATGGGAGAAGAGGGCAGAAGGCCAGGATGTAGTGGTTCTGGGGAATGTGAAGCTCTTTTCAGGAGCTTAGGGGCAGGCAGAGCAGGTTCAGGTGTGTTTCTGGAGCAGCAGGTTCTGCCAGGCAGGGCTGTAAAGGGCAGGAACTTACAGCTGATCTTTGAAAGGGGGAAGGCGTTAATTACATGGGAGGAGTGGTGGGAGGAAGTGCAATTCCTGGGAGGTGTGGCGTACTTTGGGAGGTCTTTCCACAGTGGACTGAAGTGAGAAATGTCGCTTCCTGGGCAGGGAGCTGGGGGCCCCTGGAAGGGAGGCTGGGCGAACCTGTGACCCAAGTGATACAGTTATTTTGCAGGAAAGCTGAGGAACTCCCTACTGACCCCCATACTCTGCTCCCACTTCTAGAAGTCTGAGTCTTAAGGTCCCCAAGTTAGGAATGACTCGTGTTGTTTTTAATTCCCTCCATCTTTCCCTGAACCCCATCACTTGACTTCCCTCCTAGATTATAAACTCAGCGGCGGGGGAGGGGGTCATGTTTACAAGTGTGGGCACACAGTAGGTCCTCAGCTAGTGCCTCAGACTTGAACATGTGATCTAGGGAATGAGAGCCTGCCATTCTCAGTTGGTCTGTCATGGAGCAGGTGAGAACTGCCGTTGTTTTTTCTGGCTCTGTATTTGCTGAGCTCTTCTGGGCAGATGTGAACAAGGGTCCTAGCATGCAATGACGACATCAGGGGGAAACTGAGGATCAAAGTGAGTCGTGTTACCCACAAAATGAATTCCCAGGCGAGTGACTGAGTGTCTTCTGTCCTTTGCCTGTCCTCTCCAGGTAGATGCTCTGTGCAGGGCGCACGTCACCTGTGGTTTTCTTTAAGCTCTAATTCTGCGGAGCTTCCCATCAGACAAGAGGAAACAGGAAAGATTTGGTGGGTTATGTCATTTTCTTAAGGTCACACAACAAGTAAATGCTGGTACTGGATTGGGTCACTATTTCTTTGTCACACCAGTGTCTTCTCGGTACTCTCAAGCCTTTGTAGCGGGTCCCTGTCAGAGTTAGATGAATTCAAATATATCCCTTGAACCAACAGTATGCTTCAGTTGGCATGATGTGCAAGACCCTAGATTTTGGGTTCATGTCCTCCTCCTTCTCCTCTGTCTCTTCCCTAGCTTCTGCAGTGCAGCCCAGGACTGCTTCACTTCTCTGGCCACCACACCACGCCATCAGCCCCACTTCATCACGGCTGAGGTTGGCCACCTCTCAGCCCAGCACGGCTTTGCCATCCTGTTTGTCAGCCTCGCTGGAGGACTCTGGTTCGTCTTGATTTAGAGTCATGTCAACAGTTCCCCTATAATTCTAATCTGTTGAAATCCTTTTGAGTCTTGGTTCCATCATTCTCTTTGTCAGTGCTCACTTCTTTATCCTTAGATCACCATCCGCCCAGCAAACACCCTTGTGTATTGGGCAACCCGCCCAGGGCGCTTTGATGGAGATCGCCCAATCTGACCTATGGGGGAATGCTTCTGTGCACAGGAGGGTGATGTTGTCTCCATTTTACACGCGAGAAACAGGCTTAGCTGAGGCTCAATGTCTATTTCTCTGCTATTATTTTGTGTGGGTTTTGCAGAGATCTGCCTCCAGCTGTCTATAATTCCTAACTGCTTGTTGTGTATCCCAGGCTGGCTTCAAACTCACCGTGTAACCGGAGATGGCCTTGGCCTCCTAATTCCTCTGCTTTTGTCCCCTTAGTGAGCCATCATGCCCGCCTTGCTTCTATTTCCTGCACTGTTCACATGAACGCTAAATGAGTACACCCCATGTCAAGCCTTGTAGGTCTATGACTTCTGGGTGGAGAGGAATTGGGCCACAATTCCAAGCGCAGCCACATGTGTTCCTGTGTGTTAAACAAGCGCAGCTGATCACTGCTGTTTGGTAGTCCACTTCCATCACCAAGAACTCACAGTGGAGTCATCTTCAGCATTCTTACACTGGTAAAAATGTTAGTTTTTATTTTTGTCTCTCAGGCAAGGATATCCCTTAATTCTGTTCTTTTAAAAAAGGGTTGTTTTAGTCTTGTGAGTCCTTTGCCTGCCTCTATGTATTTGTACTGAGTGCCTTCCTGATGTGGAAGCTGGAAGAGGGTGTTACCTCTCCTGGAACAGGGTTGACTCCATTCCCACTGTCCCCTGTTGTTAGATATTTTGAATATGTGATGAATTTTACATTTCCAAAGTAGTCTTTTGGTACTATGGCCAGCTGGTCCAAGGATGCTTCCCTTACCTTCACTTATTTCACAATCCATAGACTTCTGGTGATTTAGGAAATGAAAGATACAATGCCATTCACAGTCATGGGAAATTTTCTTTTAGATTCTAGGTGTAGGAGCAGAAGAGATGGCTGCAGCTATTGTACAAACACAAGTATCTGAGTCTAATTCCCAACACACACACACACACAAAATCATCCCAGGGTATCTACAAATCCAGGACTAGGGCATAGAGACAGGCAGGTCCCTGAGCTCCTTGGCTAGGTAGAGACAGGCAGGTCCCTGAGCCCAGGCAATCTGTGAGCTGCAGCTTCTATGAGAGATCATGTCTCAAATAGTAAAGTGAATAACAATTGAGGAAGACACTTGACATTGACTTCTTTTATCTGCAAGCACATGTACCTGCACACATATGCATATACACCCACATGGTCATAAACACACACACACACACACACACAGACACACACATACACACACACACACACACACACGATTCTAGTTGCAATGAAGTCAAGGATGTTGATTTAATCCTGTTGATTTATTATCTTGTCAAATTTAGGAAATAATGAAACTCTCTGTTTTGCTATTTAAAGGAAAGAGAGAGGAACTTAAAATATTACAAAGACGTTTAGAATAAAATATTTATATATTCATAAGCTGGGTAAGCTAAAGAGGACAATGTTGACTTCCCTAGATAGAAAGAATCACCTGGGGTGGAGGATGAAGAAGGAAGGACCAGGGATCTGATGTGCCTCAGGGGATCTTCTTCTCACTAGAGGCCCATTTACCAGCTGTAGATATCAGGGCCTTCTCAATACTGACTTCACTGTCTGCAATGTCCTGTACTGTCAGGTATTCACACGGTTGATTTACGGTTATCCTTCAGTGTTTAGCACAAATGCCGCATCTGCTCTCTCCATATCTATTCAATATAGCTCTTGAGGTCCTAGCTAGAGCAATAAGACAACAAAAGGAGATCAAGGGGATACAAATTGGAAAAGAAGTCAAACTCTCACTATTTGGTGATGATATGATAATTTACATAAGTAACCCCAAAAATTCTAGCAAGGAACGTCTACAACTCATAAACACCTTCATTAATGTAGCAGGGCATAAGATTAACTCAAAAACATCAGTAGCCCTCCTTTACACAGATGATAAATGGGGCGAGAAAGAAATCAGAGAAACATCACCCTTCACAATAGCCACAATTAGCATAAAATATTTCAGAGTAACTCTAACCAAACAAGTGGAAGACTGGTATGACAAGAACTTTAAATCTTTGAAGAAAGAAATTGAAGAAGATACCAGAAAGTGGAAAGATCTCCCACGCTCTTGGATAGGTAGAATTAACATAGTAAAATTGGCAATTTTACCAAAGGCAATCTACAGATTCAATGCAATGCCCATCAAAATCCCAGCAAAATTCCTCACAGACCTCAAAAGAATGTTATTCAACTTCATATGAAAAAGCAAGAAAAACCCAGGGTAGCCAAAACAATCCTGTATAATAAAAGAACTTCTGGAGGCATCACAATCCCTGACTTCGAACTCTACTACAGAGCTACAGTACTGAAAACAGCCTGGTATTGGCATAAGAACAGACAGGAGGACCAATGGAACCAAATCGAAGACCTGGATATTCATCCACACACCTTCAGTCACTTGATTTTTGACAAAGAAGCAAAAAATATCAAATAAAAAAAGAAAGCATATATAACAAATGGTGCTGGCATAACTGGATATCAACATGCAGAAGAATGAAAATTGATCCATACCTATCACCATGCACAAAACTCAAGTCCAAATAGATCAAAGACCTCAACATAAAGCCAGCCACACTAAAACTCATAGAAGAGAAAGTGAAAAGTATACTTGAAGTCATTGGCACAGGAGACCACTTCCTAAATATAACCCCAATAACACACACACTGAGAGAAACAATTAATAAATGGGACCTCCTGAAACTGAAAAGCTTCTGTAAAGCAAAGGACACAGTCAACAAGACAAAACGACAGCCTATAGAATGGGAAAAGATCTTCACTAACCCCACATCAGAGGTCTGATCTCCAAAATATACAAAGAACTCAAGAAATTGGTCATCAAAAGAACAAATAATCCAATTTTATTTAAAAAAAAATGGAGTACAGACCTAAACAGAGAACTCTCAACAGAGGAATCTAAAATGTCTGAAAGACACTTAAGGAAATGTTCAGCATCCTTAGTCATCACAGAAATGCAAATCAAAACAAACAACTCTGAGATTCCATCTAACACCTGTAAGAATGGCCAAGATCAAAAACACTGATGACAACTTATGCTGGAGAGGTTGTGGGGTAAAGGGAACACTCACGTATTGCTGGTGGGAGTGCAAGTTGGTACAGCCTCTTTGGATATCAGTGTGGCAATTTCTTAGAAAATTAGGAAACAACCTTCCTCAAGACCCAGTGATACCACTTTTGGATATATATCCAAAGGATGCTCAACCGTGCCATAAGAACATGTGCTCAACTATATTAATAGCAGCTTTGTTTGTCATAGCCAGAACCTGGAAACAACCTAAATGCCCCTCGACTGAAGAAAGGATAAGGAAAATGTGGTACATTTGCACAATGGAGTACTACACAGCAGAAAAAAATAATGACATCTTGAAATTTGCAGGCAAATGGATCTAGAAAACATCATATTGAGTGAGGTAACCCAGACCCAGAAAGACAATTATCATATGTACTCACTCATAAATGGTTTTTAAACATAAAGCAAAGAAAACCAGCCTACAAATCATAATCCAAGAGAACCTAGACAACAATGAAGAACCTAAGAGAGACTTACATGGATCTAATCTACATGGGAAGTAGAAAAAGACAAGATCTCTCGAGCAAATTGGGAGCATGGAGACCATGGGAGAGGGTTGAAGGGGAGGGGAAGAGGCAGAGAGGGGAGCAGAGAAAAATGTAGAGCTCAATAAAATCAGAAAAAAACCCCCAAAACCAAACAAACCAAATGCCATGTCTAGCCCCTTCTTCATAGGTTCATTTAGTAGCTTGCTCCTTCTCAATAGCGCACCATCTAGAACTGTGGGTCTCTAATTCTGTTAACTCTGTGGATTTTATTTTATATGTCATCCTTACTAGAAGTTCAGAAAAATGAGAACCCCCCAAGTTTTCCAGAAAACTCAGTAGAGATTTGTGGAGGGAATAATCCATGATAGTATTATTTTCCATGCTTGGGACACTTTGGGCACCAGGGATTTTGCCCTGGCTCCCTGGCAGTGGTGCTGGAGAGCTTAGCTGGCTCAGTGGGAGGCTGGGAGAGGGAAGGGCAGAAGGAGGACCTTGGGACAGCCAGCAGGTCACTGCCTGCCCTTGCTGGATGAGAAAGCTGTGATGAGGTGGTGCAAGCAGAGCCACGGGACCATGGTAGGTGCAGACCTGAAGGGCAGTTGCTCCAGGTGTGGGTGAAGTGCTGGCATCCTGAGACCTGCTGACCCCCAGCCTGCCATTAGCACCTGTGGTGCTGGTGCCAGGGCAGTGGCTTCTGAGCCTACAAGTCAGAGAAGTGATGATGCCTTGGACAAGTGGCTTTCTCAGGATAACTTGGTTACCCCTGGCCTTACCTATAGCTATGTCTTTGGGCCACCACTGTACCCAAACCTCCTCTTGTAAGCAATGATGAACCAGACCACTCTGTCTATTATGTTGCCTCTGTCGGGATTTGGCTGGTCTTGACCTCTCTTGATGACAGCTGTCTTTCTTTGCTGTGTAACACTCTGATGCACAGAGTTTTGAAGTGGGGGAAGAGGACAGGATAAACACTGCAAGCATGGCTGTGCATTAGTTTAAACCTGTATGTAGCAGCATAGTAGCCACGGACCTTGTGTGGTTATTGAGCTACTTTGTTTTGCTTTTAAATTTTTTATTGAAACATTATTGACATATAAAATCCTGTATATATTTAGTGTAGATTGCTTTATTAGTTTGGGAACTATTACACTCACATAAAATTATCATGCTGACAAGGCTTTAAATAGGTCCATAACTTTCCAAAATCTTTCCAGGAATTTAATATGCCGTATTAAGAGTGGTAGAACTACTTAGCACAGGATTTACCCCTTCAAGTAATTTAAGTGTACGATAGAATACTATTAATTATACGGTAGATCTCCAGGACGTAGGATGTGTAGCATAACTGAAGTGTATGTTGTCTACTACCTTTCCATTTCCTTGTTCTCCAACCCTGAAACCACCACTCTATCTTCAGCTCCCACAATCTTGGCTATTTTGGATTTTATATATATGTGAACTTCTGTGCTATCTTTCTTTGCCTGGCTGCCTCATTTAACACTATAGCTCCTGTATTAAGCTCTTGAAGTATCTACTCAGAACAGAGATGTGCTGCTAGCTGAAGTTAAACTTTGGAGTTTGAGAACTTAGAGAAAAACAAATATAAAACGTTTAACTAATGACTTTTTATATTGGTTACATGTTGAAATATATGATAATTTGGGAATGTGTTTGGTTAAATGAAATATCAAAATTAGTTCCATCTATTATATTTTATTCATTTTATGATGCTTAAAAACAAACTTTATAATCTAGCATAGTTTTATGTTTATAGAAAAACCACATTATTAAGTAAAATTCACGGTTTATTCAGATTTTCTTAGTTTTAAACACATACTCAGTTTATTTTGATACTATTTCCCTCTCCTCCGACACCTCCCGACCATCCCCATCTCTCTCTTCACCTAGCTTCATGTATTTTCTCTCTTAGAATTCAAAACTTCCCCGAAACAAAATCAAAACAAGTAGAAAAAAGGGCCAAAACTACTAAACCAAAATGCACACAAAATACATGGAGTTCATTTTGTGTTAGCTAACTACTTTTGGGCATGGGGCCTGCCTTGGGGTATTTGATATACCCAGTGACACTCCATTGGAGACAAGTGGTTTCTCCCTCTCCCAGAAGATGTATTGCGAATAGCTTCTTGGTTAGCAGTGGGACTTTGTGTCCAGTTCCCCTTCACAGTGCTGAGACTTTGGTCTGAGCCTGTGCAGGTCTTGTGTGCTGCCTGTCTCCATAAGCTAGTACACTAGCCCTGTGGTGTCTGGAAGTCATGGTCTCCTCGGAGTCACCCACCACCTCTGGCTCTCGCGGTATCTCCATCTCCTCTTCTGGATAGACCCTTGAGCCTTGAGGATGTTTTTTAAAATCTTCTGTCTGTTTCTGTTCTGGCGTTCCATAAGGATCACAAGCTGTCTGCAGCTGCAATGTCTCTGGAGACCCCTTGTGGCTATGAAAGTTTTGCCAGATACCCTATGTTTTTGACAACCATAATGGTTGTCAAGAGTGTTGGTCTAGCATTGGAAAAGACCCTCCCCGTGGTTTGTCTAATTCAGTTCCAGTGTGTGCTCTTAATAGCCGAGTTATCTGGCCAGCCCCACATCTAGGCCTTTTGTTTGTTTTGTTTTACAATTATGAATGAAACTGTTCTAAATATTCATATGATGCTTTCTGTATGCACATAGCGTTTCAAGTCTTCCAATAGGTTGCTAGGGACATAATTGCTAATTTATGCACAACGCCTTACCTCCATAGGGAATTGCCAAGCTGTCTTCCTAGAGATGCATTGCACATTTTGTACACACCAGCAATGGGTGATAGCTTTTATTTCTTTTCATCTGCACCACACTTGGTGTGGTCAGTCTTCTCAATCCAGCTATTCTCAAAGATAAGCGGTGCTATGTCCTTGTTGCTTTCGTTTGAGATTCCCTAACGACAAATGGTTAACGTGTTTTAGTCTGTATATGTATGTGTACATGTGTGTGTATAAAATATGTTTTTGGCTACTTTATTGATTTTCTCCTTAGATTATTTGCTTACTTATCATTGACATTTTCTTTGGAAATCTCTTATATTTACACTGTGAATGTAATCCGCACACATCCTCTCCTTTCAGTTCCCCTGGGTCCCCTCAACACATCCCTTCCAACTTCATGTTCTCTGTTCTCATAGCTCACTGAGTCCTCACTTTGGTGCTCATGTGTGAATGGATGTGGGGTCACCCACTGGGGCATGGACATCCTACCAGTTCTCCCTGCTCTAAAGAAAAGTAGCCTCCTTCCTTTAGCTGTCCATCAATTGCCAATAGCTCCTCAGCTAGGGAAGCGCTGAGAGACCCTCCCCTGCCCAAACTGGAAATTTGATCTGGCTTTTTTAGGTCCTGTGCAGAGAAGCACAGCTGCTATGAGCTCAACAAGTCATGTCTTGTCCAGAGGCCAGCACTTCACTGTACTTCCCCTTCTCCTCTGACTCTTACATTCTTTCTGCCCCTTCTTCCTTGATGTTCCCTGGGGCTTGAGGGGTGTTATAAATGCTCTGTATATGGCTGAGAACCCACAATCACTTATTCTCAGCCATTTGAACAGTTACACCTCTGCATTAGCCACTATCCTCTGCAATAAGAAGCTTCTCCCAGTTAAGAGCAGAACAAACCTGTTGACAACAGTAGCTAAGGGAACAGCCCTTACCATCGGTCTCTAAGAGTTGTTTGCATATTTTGAACATAGATCCTTTATTAGATAGACATCTTACAAACATTTTCTCCCAGGATGTTGCTTGTCTTCCTGTTTTTAAAACACTGTTTATAGACTAGAAGCTTGCATATTTCAGTCAAGTTCAGCTTGTCAGTGTTTCTTCATGGACTGCAGCTCAGAACTTGTTACCATGCTCAGGAACACCTAGATTCTTGCCTGATTTCTCCCAGAAGGTCTGCAATTTTTCATTCAAGACTATGATTTATTTTTAATTAATCTCTGCAAGAGGTACCCTTGTTTGGGTTCATTGCGTGTGTGTGCATGTATGTGTGTGCGTGTGTGAAGCACTCTAAAATCCAATGCAGTTTCTTTTTTTTTTGTTTTTGTTTTTTGAGACAGGGTTTCTCTGTGGCTTTGGAGCCTGTCCTGGAACTAGCTCTTGTAGACCAGGCTGATCTCGAACTCACAGAGATCCGCCTGCCTCTGCCTCCCGAGTGCTGGGATTAAAGGCGTGTGCCACTACTGCCCGGCTTCAACACAGTTTCTTAAAAGGATTGTCTTTTTTTATTGGAATTGCTTTTGTTTCTTTCTTAGGACAGTCTGGCTTTGCCTGCAGGGTACTGGGCTAAATTTCTGTTCTTTCACCAATACTGTACAGATTGATTACTGCAGCTTTCTAACATGTCTCAAAATTAAATGATGTTAATCATTCAACTTTGGTTTTTTTATTATATTGTCACTTTTAGGTATTTTTTCTTTCCATATAAACTTTACAGTCAGTTTCTCAATATGAACAAAACAGCTTTCTGAGATCCTGACTGGGTTTGTATCAAACCTATAGATCAAGCTGGGAGGGCTGATACCTTAACTACAGGGAGCCTCTCAATTCACGAATCGAGACTGTCTCTCCATTTATGTGATTTTTAAAAAAATCCATAACTTCTACCATAGTCTGCATATAAGTCTCATACATGTTTAAATTTAAACTCAAGGATCTTACTGATTTTGTTATTGTTATAAATTACACTGTTGTAACTTTCAAATTTGGCTTTTATTAACCTTGGTCCTGCGGCTTGACTTTATTACTAGTTTCACAATGAATTTTGCAGTGGCAATCCTGGCTCTCATGATCTGACAGTAAGTATACTTTTCTTTATCCAAAAGTCTTATCTAAGCTAGGAAACCCCATGTCACCCTTCCCCTCTTCTTCACACATATGAAGAGTAGGAAGCTGTAGTGTTACGGGTTCAGTGTCTCTGCTTTGGATTCAAATGACACTGGGACCAAAACTAAGCTTTTGTTTTCAGATTTACAAGATGAGATGTACAAGTATTTCACCTAGGAACTCACTGTGAAGAGTGAACGAGATGATGTGGATGAATGATCTAACCGAGAACATAAGAGATATCAATATGTATCTGCTGGGAGCCGATTTGAATAGCTGCCATTACAAGATGGCATTTGGCCCCAGCCTCGCTTGATAGATAACTCCATATTAGGGTTGCAGTTCTTCCACCGGAAAACAGGGTGAGTTGTTGTGATCTAGCTGCCCACACTTCCCCTGACCGGCAGGGGAACATCCTGGTCTGTAACTGACAGGGATGTTCCCCTGCTTTCTTTCCTGCCGGTGGGTCTCCAGAAAAGCAGTTAAAGTATCAAAGTATCAAAAGTTGCTAGGCAGACTCCCTATATAAACAGCTATAGTTCAGGGCTCTGAGCCCCTTGCTTTCTGCTCTCCCTACAACCAAGAGGCTCCAATAAAGTGTGATTTGAGAAGAATCCTTGTCTGGTGGCTGTTCTTTCCTGCTGGTCAGAAAGTTTGCCATATGTATCGACTATTGTTCACATCTGCTAGTTGTAAGCCTTAGGGATTTGAGCTTAGAAAAGGCTCCTAAGGGAGCCTCTCCCTTATTTCCTGTGCCACGGCCCGAGTTCTGTCCTCATCGCTTACTCAAGTGTCTTATTTATTATGTTACTGACTTTTCACATTGCCCATGCAACAATTTCTCTAAAAACAAAGGGCAACTATCAAACAAGCAAGCAAGCAAACAGCACATGCAGGCTGTCAGGGCCTAGTGTCCTTACTACCTAAAGAATAAAATCAGAGCTTGTGCTGGTGCGCCGGGTTCTCCACAATCTGCACTGAGCTCCCAGCCACTCCCTCCTTTATCCTTGCTCTCTTCTGACTCAGCCGGACCACGTGTTTTCTGGATACAGTCGATCTCATAGGTCAGTGCCTCTGAATGTGCCTCCACAGATAGCTTCATCATTCTTGAAGCCCAATGGGCAACACCCGCCCTCCATCCTCGAAACAGAGATCCCTGATTAAGGACCCTGAGAACTCTTGCTTTTCCTGATGGACTGGGATGCTGGTACATGTCTCTCACCCAGTCATTGCTTTGAAAGTTGTGTGTCACTTGGCTGTGTCTCATTCTGAGATGTGCTCTCAGCCTTGGGGTGGTTAGCGATTTGTGGGATGATAACGATGGTGTCATTTCTTATCGGTTTGCCTACTGCAAGAGCCTGAACTCTCGAAGGGCTGGCACCTGTGTGCCATCCATCTTTGTATCTTCAGAGCCTGTCTTAGTTAGAGTAGATGACAGTTTCTCAAGCTTGTGTGAGTTGCTTCATAGCTTGGGAAAATCAGGTGAATTTCACAATGGATACAGACAAGAGGAAGCCCTCAGGTGAAATCTACCTGGAGCTTGATTCTCCCACCCCTAAGAACCCAGCCAGGAACTGGGGATCCCTGCTAGGGGGCCCTTGCCCCAGAGCTGTTGTTTTACATCAAATGGCTTTGGGAGCCCCCTCTCGTCTTACCCTGAACCACCGTATTCTGCAGTTCAGGGTTTTCTTGGAAATTAAAGTGATGGCTATAGGTAAAATAAGCAAGGATTATAAATGGAAACACAGAATTGGTGTCTTTAGATAGATTAACCTCACGAGTCTGAATTTCTTCATCTGTACCTTTAATGTGGTTGCTGAGAAGCCCATTGTTTCCCACAATGATGGCTTTAACAAAGTATTATTTTCATCTGTTGATATTTTCTTTAAAAAAACGACCTAAGAAGGACTGTAATGAGGCAACTCTCAATACATGCCTGCATGGAGCTGAGGTGCCTGCAGCAGTCTGCAAACTCAGGCTTTCTCAACTCAAAGCCAATGCCCTTTCTCTCTGGCTCTCTATCATACTCCCGATGTCCGTAAATAAGGCAGGAACATGCTCTGTGGAATAAGTATTGAGCAAGTTAAACTCTAGTTAGAAAATCATCTCCAATCACAAGGCTCCCTGCACCTCAAGCCTGTCAAGAGAGAGGAAGGAAACTCCCCAGCTTAAAGGAACATCAAAAGAAATATGGGTGCAATTGTTCAATCAACCAGCAGAGGGCGGTAAGGTCTGCTTGGATTCACGTTGTGTAGGGTGCAGGTGACCCAGGCACACCAGAGGATCAGATTGAGACCACAGTGTAATGAAGATGAATTAATTTTTATTGAAACAGGGATTAGAGATGTGTGAAGTGGTGTTTTGTACTCTTATTTTTCAGAGTTCAGGATGTTGGGTGATCTGCCCAAGGTCAGTTCCTGGAATCCCTGGTCCCCAGATCCAGCTGTTCATTTAGCATTTTAGACCCTCATCATTACACCACACCGACTCTTTGTTAGACTTGAAACAAAAAACACACAAACTAATATTTTTGATAAAAATATTTACCCATACTTATTTCTGCTTCCTATGTAACTGAAGGATTATCCAGCCCCATTTGAGATTCTCAGCCACAAGGAAGCCGCCACCTTCTTCAGAAACTGCTTCAGCAGTGAAAGCAGTGTTGTGGCCGAATCCTGCAGTGCTCTGAAGTTGGGAGAAGGGGCCTCCTGAGCTTGGTGAGGCTTCATGAGCGGGTTGAGGATCTCTCGTAGGAATGTTAGAACTGGGCTGGCTTCCACGAGGGCAGGCCATCATGAGCCGAGGTGACTCTCTTGCTCTTCAACAAGGGCTCATTCGGCCTTTTCTTCCATGAGTGGAAACAGCATGGGCCTTCACCAGAACCGGAGTAAATGCCAGGTATTCGAGTTTTGAGCTTCAAGCCTCTAGGATAATGGTCCAAATAAATCCCTGTTTCTGTTTTTAATCTGAATTGCCCAGTCTTGAATACTCTATTATAGTAGCAGAAAAACAGACAATGACCGACCACAGTGGATGCAGTTAGAAATTAATAATACATCATTTACAACTTCCATAATTACTCAGAAATCAGTCGTCCTATTTCCAGTAACTTATAGACTAAAGAAAACATCACAAAATACATTACGATATTTAAAAAGGAATGATAATGGAAGCAGGATTTTAGTGTTTGACCCACAGGAAACTAAATCTAGATGGAGAATGTAATGAAACCAGGTGTTAGCAAGATGAAAACAACCGCCTTTGAGGACCGTGATGCATTGCTCTGGAAAATTGACAGCGTCCATCAAAACTGGACAGGTACAAATCTTGCAACTAAAAAAGAAAATATTGTGACAGCAATCTAAATGTGAAACACAATAATAAAAGTGTGTTTCACTTGGGACTATGGGTGAGGGATGAAAGCCACTGTTGCCAGGAGCTAAAACATGAAAGTAAGGAAGTACAAAAGATACATGGATTCACCTAGGAAGGGGGAAAAAGACAAGAGCTCCTGAGTAAACTGAGAGCGTGGGGAAGGGGGCAGAAGGGAGAGGAGAAATGTGAGCACATTCCTATCCAAAAAATGAGAAGGATTTAATTTTAAAAAAGGTCTAAAAGAAGCCACATAGCAGCTGGTTAAGAACGGATGTTAGCAGCATAGAAACATCTACTTCAGAAATACTAATTAAATAAAAACAAAACCTCCATGAGTTTATAAGAGCTAGACAAAGCACTCAAGAGGTTAACGGTGTCTGGGTGTAGCATGTAAATAAGAAATGGATGGACAGCTTCACATTTTCTAAGCTGCTCTCCCCAAGCCCCAAGCAGTTTTGTAGAAAAATGTGCCCTTCTTGTGAAGGTGAGAAGGAAATGAACACCGAACTTTGCTCAGACTTCAAAAATTAGATCTCTTTTTTTAAAAAATATTTATTTATTATGTATACAATATTCTGTTTGTATGTCTGCAGGCCAGAAGAGGGCACCAAACCTCATTATAGATGGTTGTGAGCCACCATGTGGTTACCGGGAACTGAACTCAGGACCTTTGGAAGAGCAGTCAATGCTCTTAACCACTGAGCCATCTCTACAGCCCAAATCATATCTCTTTTATAAAATCCAGTACCACATGAGATCCACAACTCTAGTCTGGTATTTATAGACTCTAAGCTTGCTTGGATACCAAGCCAACTGGTGTTGTAAGCCAGAGCAAAATCCTAAGCATACAGAGCCCACAGGAAGTAACTGCCATTGTTTTGTTAAATGGGTATATTCTGCCTGTCAAATTGCCTTTTAAACATTTGTGTTTGTGATCATAGGTTACTGCAGCTGTTGTCGTTGGTCCTTCCTCCTCCTTCCCCTTCTGTAGATGTTGTTTACTGCAGAGATTCATAACTTTTCAATTTCCTGAGGATAAGTGACTATCACCGCAAATGGTCCAGTGATTAACCACAAATATAAGCAAATAAAAACATATTTTTTCATTCTTTTCAAGACCCAGAAACATTGCAGGAGAAATATGCAAGAGCCAGAGGAGTTTTGCATAGCTATGTTTTCCAAACTGACACATTCCCTCCTGGAGAGAAAGGAATATCACAAGACTTGGGGAGGCAGCTTATACAAGGTGAATAAGATCTGGAGACTTAGAGGGTTTGAGAAGCTGAGGAAGATGCAAGATTCACAAGCCCTCTTGCCAATTGCTGGGAGAAGAGGGGACTCGCATGCAGAGCTGACCACATGTTGGAGCTCCAGGGAAGCAACTTTCACGCAGCTACACTGGCATGGGTTTTTTGATGCTGCTGCATTTGACTCACCCATGCGTCCATAGGGAACCCCTTTTCCACTCTTCAGCACATCAATAAAATCGTCGGCTCACCTTGTAAGTTATTGTCCAGGAAGACCCCAGAACCCCTCACCCGGAACATAGATTATTGGCATGCTACGGGTTCTTGTCAGAGCTAGGTGGTATTTCTCAAGATGTCACAGTCTTAAGCTGCAGGGCATAGAGAAATCAGGCTGGAACTGGGCCTGGACATTTCTTCCCCAGTAGCTGGCTTTCATAATGGCAAAAGAAGTTATATGGGCTGACATATAAACCGTCACTAACAATCCTGGTCAGCAGTGGGCTCCGCATGCACACTATCAACATGTGGCCACTGGTGCACCAACAGCACAATTCTTATGGGTGACACCAACTGTTTTCCAATTAAATTTAAGATTCCCCTCCACAGTGTCAGACTGAGGACCAAATGGTCAAATACATGAACCTATTGGGGGACATTTTTCATTTGAACCAACATATCTGTGGCCACTTATATCCCATCCCTGCAGCTAGTCATTTCTGTTTGGTGTTCCTACTTGTATCATCTACAGGGGTGGACTGTTTTTCTTCCATCAGGGTTGGCTGGTTGTTCAATTGTGTGTGTGTGTGTGTGTGTGTTGGGGTGGACTGTTTTTCTTCCATCAG
>NW_004949114.1:4757978-4764558 GCF_000317375.1 Microtus ochrogaster
TGTGTGTGTGTGTGTGTGTGTTGGGGTGGACTGTTTTTCTTCCATCAGGGTTGGCTGGTTGTTCAATTGTGTGTGTGTGTGTGTGTGTGTTGGGGGGGTTGGTGCTTAGTGATTTGAAAGAACACTGCACCTGACACAGCTTACAAGGCTTTGGTGAAAGGGCTTGCAAACCCCATGCAACACTGCTGTCCACAGAAGGAGCTTGGCTAAGAGTCCTTTAAACTAACCTTTTTTTGGATAAACTGTTTTTGTTATTGGTGAGGCAGACTCAGTGACGGATTCTACCCATTCATTGCTTTATATACAGCCACCAATTGCTAGTTGTTCTAGTTCTGAATACTAATCTCTTTCCTCTTCCTATGACTGTAATCAAAACCCCACTGAAACCATTTGCTTGGGGTGCTTTTATCATACATACCATAGCCCTCTGAGCATTTAGTGACGTCTAACACAAAAGGACACTAGGGTATTGGGTTACCCATCTGTTTAACCTGTCCTACAAGGATCTTAGCCTATTCAAAAGCTTCTTGAACTGTTCTTTTCCAAACCCACATGGAACTTTTTTCCGTCAAACTGTACAGAGGATGTGAAACCTGGGCAAGGTGGTATATGAAAAAATCCATCCAAAAATATTTACAGCTCCCTTACATTCATAGGAGCAGACTGTTGCCAAATTTTCCCAATAACCTTGCCAGTTGTCACACATGTCTTAGCCTGACACATACTTGTAGTGATTTCTCACCTATGTCTGGCCCTGCACATAATACACTTTGATCTCCAATTCTATTATCTAATTAAATCTTTCTCTGGGGGTGGGCAGGTTGGCAAAGCAAGGTCCTACACTACCATGCCATGACAAGCGGTGGATGGATGTGGAATTGGTGGGATACTCAGGAGGTCTACTGCCAAATGTTGTATGGGCATGCAGGCTGACCTTGGGATCAGCACCTGAGGGAAACCTGAAAACGAGGGATAACACAGTGTGTTTCCATTTCATGTATAAAAGGAGGCAGTATTGAACGCAGCAGCATGGATGGGGATGCTGACTTATTTAGTTCTCTAAAATCCAGCCCCACTGGAGCTGCCAGGCTTGTTCACAGGACACGCTAGGATGCTGAAAAAAGCTTTGGGTATGTACATAATTCATATGCTTTAAAATTCCTTGTTGATTTCTTTAATTTCATCATACCCCCTGGCAGTCTGTACTATTTGATAGTCATAGTCCTGTTTGACTTAAGCAACTGTACACGTTCCCACCTTGCTCAATCACTGACTGTCTTTCAAGTCCATGCTTTCAGGAGAAACCAGGTGGTATGGAGGGTGTGCCACATCAGTACATCTCCCTTAAGAATGTTCTCTTGCAGCAGAGAAACAGGCAGTATGTTCCTGTGGTAGCAGATAGCAGGCCACCCCTAAGACAGGCTTGGTCCTTTATACCTGCACAGTGCTTCCTTCCACTGTGCCATTGCTTTAGATGGTTGTCATGGGTTAGGGTACACTCAGCTCTAGAACTCACGCAATACTGTGTTCTGTACATTGCTAAGGGATCAACCGAACCACAGTTCAACAAGATTGGCGGAGCGAATCAATTCACCCTTCATAACTAAACAAGAAAAGAGTTTGCTGAATAGTTCAGGAGTATGATGACTGCAGCACAAGCCACTGGGAATGGGGTAGTGGGTCTCCACCTCTGAGAAGTACTTCGTTCTGGGGCAGTTTCCCCACATGCTATCCTGCCATGTGAACGAGTGCGATCCAGAGTGACTGGTGTCCTTGGGGAAGACACACGAGCTACTTACTGTGCATCACTTTCAGTTATGCAACCTCTCTCCTGCCAATGAAGCACAAGGAGTTTCTGATGGATTCTCAGTGTTTGTTATAGGCTTTGGCAACAGGGCCTGGGCTGCAGCTTTATGGCATTGGGCTACAGAACTGCTTGGCTCTCAATTTGGATGGAGGGGAGCTTTTGCCATTTGGATGCCATAAGTTCCCCGAGTGGAATGGGTTTCATTTCTCACTTCTTATTAACGGCTTATCTGCCACACAAGAGGCACTTCTTATAACCCTGCCTTACTCCTTTGGACCCTTTCGTGAACTGTTGGTCCTGCTGTAGAGCTTTCCAAAGACCCTAACCCTAACCCAAGAATTTGGCTTTCTGTCCTTCCCTCTGTGGACTCTGAGGATTTTGTTACATTTTCTTTGAGTTACCCAGACAAGTCTCATTGTCTATTTTATTTTTTCCATCTCCTCCTGAACACCTTAGCACCTTAAAAATTAAATTTATATGTCTGCCTATTAACTCAGACCTGTTAAACCTTTCCTGGATCATAAACATGTTCCACAACGTAGCCCATTAAAACCACTAACGCTTTCTACCCAAGGTCACTAATGAATCAAATCCTTTCTTAATTATCTTACGAATGCAGTTCCCCATGGCACCAATGAGCTAGAAATCAAGCACCTTCTATTTTATGCCCAATTCTGTCAGAAATATCTGTCCTTCATCTGTTGTCTGTCAGTCTATTTTGTCCCTGGGTACATCAATAAATGGGCAATAACAAAGTGTTCCTGCTCATTTGCTTGAATCAGTTCATTAGGGATCGCTTTCCCTCCTCTTGCCTGGGATTGCAGCTAGAGAGTAGGAGTTGAAGAAGGTGACATCAAGATTAACGTAAGAAAGAAGCCAGGCGGCAGAGAAAGTAGGGAAGCTCTTCTGCAGGACAAACGGAGCACGCCCTCCCCCAAACGCAGGTGAGAGGATTACGCAGATGACCTATCAAGGGTCGGCGTCTTGAGTGCAGGCTTTTCCCGCAGCTCACCAGCCCACTCACATCTCAGTTATTTCTCCTTCCTGTCTTTACTCTCTTCCTGTCTCTTGTCCAGTTCTTTGTCCTTGTGCACGTGATACTGGAAGCTCCAGGTATCCCTGGGTCACAGATCTGTGGCTGTAACAAGATCACATGGCCTTTATATCAAGAAAAAATTAGTAGTCATATTACTGTTTCTCTGCTTCCATAACTAACTAATCTCATCAAGCAGGTTGTGAGAGGCTCTCTTATCTCCTGTTTAAAAATCTTCCTTGGGGGCTGGAGAGATGGCTCAGAGGTTAAGAGTACTGGCTGCTCTTCCAAAGGTCCTGAGTTCAATTCCCAGCAACCACATGGTGGCTCACAACCATCTGTAATGAGATCTGGTGCCCTGCTCTGGCGTGCGGGCATACATCGAGGCAGAATGTTGTATACATAATAAATAAATAAATATTAAAAAAAATCTTCCTTGGTACAGGCATTTCAGGTGCAGAGTAGCCCATAATAATTGCGGCTTTCTGTGCTGGGTTGTTTTTGAAGGCCCTTGTGTACAAGTTGAAGCATGGATTTCTCCCTTCCTATTAATGGTCTGTCTTGGAGAACATCTTCTATTAGATCTCCCTATTCAGTGTTCATTTTCCCCTATGGGTTCCAGGTTTGGGGATCTGAAAAAGAGCTCGTTGGCACAGATTTACCTCCAAACTGGAAGAATCGGCAAGCCAGCACCTCCACGGTAGTCTTCCCTTTTCCTCCCCAGCCACCACCTCTATTGTCGAATCCAAGGCTCATATGTGAAGAGTCCAAGAATAAGAAAATGAAAATGTAGATTCCAGAAATAAGAATGTAGAAATAAAGAAATATAAAGTTATAAGTCTAGGAGAATCAATCATTCACAGCAAGCTATTTTCTTAGACTCTTAAGAAGCCTCTAACAGCTTAAGTCATTTTATTTTACAAATGGCTGTTCTATTTACAAGGCTGGAGCCTCTCCCTGTAAACTGAGAGTAGTGTCCTGGCCATCCTTGATAAAGGACAGATGTGAACTGAGTTAACCTTTAGGAGACAGCGATACTGACCTCTGGGTTAACACTGTCTCTGCTATGGGAAACTGACACCACCAAAGGGGAGGCATGGGGCTTCAGTACACACTGCCTGGAGGTACCAGGAGAGACAGTGGACAAGGTAGAAACATGGATTTGATTGATGAGCTCTGATAACGGAGGTTGTAAAGTATGGCAGTCTGTGTCTGAGTTTTACCTTGAGATAGTGTGAAGAACTTTCGGCTATCTTCTAAGTTCTCAGCTTAAGAACCAATTATTTTAATTTATTAACCTTCTGGTATTACTAGCTGTTCCTTTTCTGACTAATTGCTAAAGACACCTGTTTTCTTGTAATTAGTGACTTTCGCTGTAATCTACTCTGAAACATATTTCATGATAGCCACCTAGTTACCCATTGACGTTAGAACTTACTCCCCTCCTTAGGGTCTAGTTGACTGGCCAATGGATCGGGACAAGATTGTAAAAATTCCTTTGTTCAGACCTAATGTTTGGTGCCCCTACTATAAAAAGATGGGTTCAGAAACAGGCCTTTTGCCACAGTCTAACAAATACCATCTCTGACTATGGTCTTAGCTACCTGATAAGCTTCTGTGCCCCATGGTGGTTTTTTTATTTTTATTTTTATTTTTAAGCTTGCTTCTGGTTTTCCTGGAATCTGGTTTCTGGAATAAAGTTTGTTTCTTGTTTATTAGACTTTGGTGGTCTGTCCCCATCTGTGTGCAACTCCCCTGGAATCAACAATATGTAGGATAGCATCCACATTACAAATACTTTCTGGGTTGGAGAGATGCTCAGCCATTAAAGGCTAGGCTCACAACCAAACTACTTTCTGGCAGACACCTTAGGCTGCCTGTCTTACCACACACTGCAGGGGCCCTGCGACCAGGCCTCTCCAACTCATCAGGTGTTTATTCTTGCCAGATACAGCACTGATGACAAAACAAGGAAGTGATTCCATCCAGTCCAGCTAGGTGAGCAATGTGTTTATTGGAGCTGCTTACCAGGGGCTGTGTAAGATTATACAGGGTGACTCAAAGCAGCCGCATCTCTAAAAAGCCTGCTCCAGGCTAGGTGACAACTCATGAAAGTTGCACTCCTGAAACACTGTGTACAACTTACGGTCAACTCCACTGATGAGAGTCTCCTCTCCTCCAGCAATTGCTTACTTTATATATGCACAAACCCAGGGAGTGCCCTTGTGCACTTTATAACTTTTTTTCCTTTTTCTTTTTTTTTTTTAAATTTTTTTTTTTTGAGACAGGGTCTCTATATAACCTGGCTGTCCTAGAATTCACTCTGTATACCAGGCTGGCTTTAACTGACAGAGATCCTCCTGTCTCTGCCTCCTAAGTGCTGGGATTAAAGGCATGTACCACCACTGCCCAGCCTGTTTTTCCCCGCCATGAGACATGGTCTCTCTATATAACCCTGACTGTCCTAGAACTCACTATGTAGACCAGACTTGTCTTGAACTCAGATGGATCTACTTGCCTCTGCCTCTTAAGTACTAGGATTAAAGGTGTGTGCAGAAGAGTTATGTATGGAAAGAAGGAAAGAAATGCAGGGTTTTTTTTTCCTCCACACAATCAAAATTTGTCTACTTAAAGCAGCCTGCTAAATTTTGTAAGCTTAATGATAAACGAGACAAGAATTTGTATACACACAAAGAAAAGTTAGGAATCTAGCTGGACATGGTGGTCACACCTATAATCCCAGAGCCCAAGAGACTAGAGCAGGAAGATCAAGAGTCTGAGGTTGCCTGAGGTCACCTGAGGCTATGCCATGAGTTCATGGCCATCCTGAACTAGTGAGACCCTGCTGTCTCCACCCCACTTTCCACAAAGGAGATAAGTGAATGAATGCATATTGCTACTGAAGAAAATAACTTAATAAGGCAAAAAGATAAAAAGGAGAAAGAAAAGAATGCAGGATCCGTAATACAACCAGAAAAACAGCCATTGACAGTGGTTAGTTCTTCTCTATACAAATCATTCTGAGCATAAATGAGTTAAGTTTTTTGAGTCAAAGGAAAGAACAATTGAATAAGTTAATCCTCCCAGAACAAATAAAAGAAAAACCCAGACAAGCATAATTCCTGATGATTTTAAAGACCCACTTTACCTAAAAGTGAAGGGATACAAAAAGAGCCTATGAAAATGCAAACGCAAAGAGAGCAGGCAGGGGTAACTGTAGCTGTGTCATACAAAACAGTCTTCAAATCAACACTGTAAACAAGATAAAGGGGCAATCTATGACAAAGAGGTCCATTAACCAAGAGGACTGAACAACAATGAACATTTATGCCTCTAACATTTGAATACCTAAATACTTAGAGCAACTGCTAGTAGATCTGAAGGGAGGCAGAATCCACAACAGTGGATGACCCAGCACCCCATTTTTAACATTGGGCATATCTAGATTAAAAGCACCAACAACATTCACAACTACAAAAACACTGGGCACGACTACTTCAGAACAAATAGACCTCATAGACATATAGAGATTAAACCATCCAACTGCAAGTACAAATTCTTTTCAAATGCCAACAACATGTTCTCCAGAAGAGATCAAATACTGGGCATCAAAACAAGTCTTAAAAAACTTAAGAAGAGCCGGGCGGTGGTGGTGCATGCCTTTAATCCCAGCACTTGGGAGGCAGAGGCAGGCGGATCTCTGTGAGTTCGAGACCAGCCTGGTCTACAGAGCTAGTTCC
>NW_004949114.1:4764658-4798768 GCF_000317375.1 Microtus ochrogaster
AAAAAAAAAAAAAAAAAAAAAAAAAAAAAAAAAAAAAAAAAAAACTTAAGAAGATGGAAATTATATCAAGTGTTATTTAAAACTAGAATGAAGAAAAGGAGGAATTTTTGAAAATTCAAACATAAGCTAAATTGGCCATGCTCTTGAGCAACTTATGAGTCAATGAGGAAACAAAATATGCCAGACTTTAAGGAAGACAACAAAACCGTTGTAAGAGGGAAGTTTGTAATAATAAATGCCTGCATCTAAAACAAGATTCCCAAAGAAGCAGCCTGATGTCATCCGTCAAGGAATTAGAGCACCTGAATGAACTAAATCCTGGGTTAGCAGAGTGTGAAAATGGCAATGCAAGTGGCTTTTAAGGCAAAAAGAGATCAAAGAAGAAATAACCATAGACGCTGAGGAGCTAGATCACCTAGAAGGAGTGGATGAACTTGTAGAAAGATGTATCTATCAAGGCTGAGCCACAAAGCAAAAGAAAATCCGGACAGACAAATAACAGAATTAAATCAGGAATAGAAAGTTTCATATCAAAGAACATTTCTTGGATGACAGCTGCACTGCTCAATGCTTGCTAACATTTAGGCAATGATACTAATTCTTCAAACTCCTCTAGGAAAACGTGAGGCAAGAAAATGCTGCCAAATTTGTCCTGAGTCTAGCATTTTCCTGATACCAAAATCAGATAAGAACATTACAAAAAAATTACTCTCTAGCATACCCAATGAAGAAAAGTACAAATTTCTCAACCAAATGTTGGTAATCAGGAGTTTGCAGGCAGTGAAAACATCATTCATCATGATTAAGTGGAGTTTACACAGGAATGATTTCAATATTAAAAAATAAATACATGATCTTATCAACCAATGTAGAACATTTATTTAGCAAAATTTGACATATTTTGTTAGGAGCCAATTTCCTCCTAAAATAATTGTGTTAGGAATAGTTCTATTGACAGAGCCTACCCCACACCCAGATTGGCTGTTAATGGAGAGCTATCTGTTAGCAGAACCCACTTCACACTCCAAACTACCTAGGGAACTAGGTGTGGCAACTCATGACTTCTTGGGCTACGGTGACCTGACCGAAGATAACCTCCTGGCTACGTGACCAACATGAACCACGTGGCAAGAGCTCAGACCCCTGTGCCCACCCCCCAACTCCATACCCTATATAAAGCTATACCCCATCTCTAATAAACGGAGGCTCTGACAAATGTAGCATGGCCTTCTTCTTCTCTCCTAGCCCATTTATCTTACAGATAGTGCCTCTCCGGGACCCTGGAATAACTGACCTGCCAGACGGTTACCAACCCTAGACTGGTGACCCGTCGAGGCAATTACAATATTTTCTTGATTAAAAACTCCCATGGAATTGCAAGATGGAACAGCAGGAAAAGGCACTTGAAGCCAAGGCTGGCAACATGAGTTCAATCCCTGGGACTCACAGAATGGAAGGAGAGACCAACCCCCATAAGTTGTCCTTTGACCTCCACACACACACTGTGGCTCTTGTACCTGCCTCATAGGTGCATAAATAAATAAGTAAATAAGCATGACTAAAGCCAAAGCTTTCATTGGATGCGGTATAGAAGGAACATACTTCAACATAATAAAATGCACACGTGCCGCAGTTCATATCCCACTCAGGTGAAAAGCTGGGAGTTTCTCTTAACGCTGGAGGAGGACTACTATATAGAAGACCAGTGAGAAAGGCAGGAAGACTAGAGCAGAGGAGAGCAGAGGAGACTGTGGGAGACCACGAAAAGACCCGATCTGTGCACTGTGGCCAGAGAAAGAAGAGAATAGTTCTAGATCAAAGGTAAAGAAAATGTTTTCAGTAAAATTATGGAAGAAAAATTCCCAGATCTTGAGAAAGAGATGTTTATGCATGTAAAAGTGGCGTATAAAACATCAAAGAGACGAGATTTGAAAAGAGGCTTCATATAACCTTATTACAGCTAAAATATTTAAAACACAGAATAATGAAAACGTGTTAAAAGGAGCAAGGAACAGGTCCGAGTCACATAGAAGGGAATGTCTATCAGAATAACAACTGATTACTTGATAGACACTTTGCAAACCAGAAGGACTAAGAAAGATTTATTACAGGTTCTGAAATATCAAAACTGCCAACCGAAAATAGATTTTTTTAATTAAAAAATCTTTTTTTTATTTTACTTATCAATCCCAATTCTCTTGGCCTCCTCTCCTTCTGCTTCCCCACCTTCCCCTCACCCCATCCTCCACCCACTCTCAGAGAGGGCAAAGCCTATCATGGGGAATAAACAAAGTCTGGCAAATCAACTTGAGGCAGGACCAAGCCCTCCCCACCCCGCATCCCCCCTGGTCTAGGCGGAGCAAGGTATCTGTCCATAGGGAATGGGCTCCAAAAAGCCAGTTCATTCACTAGGGATAAATACTGGTTTCATGGCTAATAGCCCCACAAACTGCCCAAGTCACATAACTGTCAGCTACTTTCAGAGGACCTACTTTGGTCTTGTGCAGGTTCCACAGCTGTTAGTACGGAGTCAGTGAACTCCCACTAGCTTGGGTCAGCTGTTTGTGTGGGTTTCCCCATCATGGTCTTGACCCCTTGGCTCATATTATTGCTCCTCCCTCTCTACAACTGGACTCCAGGAGGTCGGCCCAGTGCTTAGCTGTGGATCTCTGCATCTGCTTCCATCAGTTGCTGAGTGAAGGTTCTGTGATGACAATTAAGGTAGCCATCAATCTGATTACAGGGGAAGGGCAGTTAAGGCAACATCTCCACTATTGCTTAGATTCTTAGCTGGGGTCATCCTTGTAGATCCTGGGAATTTCCCTAGTGCCAGGTTTCTTGCTAGCACCATAATGACTCCCTCATTATCTCTTTCCTTGCTCTCCCTCTCGGTTCTTCTCTCAATCCCTCCCTTTCTCCTTCCCCCTCTCCTTCTCCCTTCCTCACTCCTCCTCCATCCTCCTCTCCCTCCCCTCCAAGCTCCCAATTTACCCAGGCCATCTTGTCTATTTCCCATGGGGGATCCATGTGTGTCTCTCTTAGGGTCCTCCTTGTTTCCTGGCTCCTCTCGGGTTGTGGACCGTAGGCTGCTTATTTTGTGCTTTATGTCTAATATCCGCTTATGAGTGAGTACATATCGTGTTTGTTTTTCTGGTCTGGGTTACCTCACTCAGGAGGTTTTTTTCTAGTTCCATCCATTTGCTGGCAAATTTCAAGATGCTATTGTTTTTTACTGCTGAGTAGTACTCTATTGTGAAAATGTACCACATTTTTTTTATCTGTTCTTCAGTTGAGGGGCATCTGGGTTGTTTCCAGGTTCTGGCTATTGTGAATAATGCTGCTGTGAACACAGCTGAGCAAATGTCCTTGTGGTGTGAGTGTGTATCCTTTGGATATATGCCCAAGAGTAGTATTGCCGGGTCTGAGAAACCACCACACTGATTTCCACAGCGGCTGTACAAGTTTGCACTCCCACCAGCAATGCATGAGTGTTCCCCTTACTCACATCCTCTCCAGTCTAATCTGTCATTAGTGTTTTTGATCTTAGCCATTCTGACAGGTATAAAATGGTATCTCAGAGTTGTTTGGATCTGCATTCCCCTGATGGCTCAGGATACTTAAGTGCCTTTCAGCCATTTGCGATTCCTCTGTTGAGAATTCTCTGTTTAGATCTGTCATTTTTATTTGGATTATTTGGTCTTCTGATGTCTAGTTTCTTGAGTTCTTTGTATATTTTGGAGATCAGCCCTCTGTCAGATGTGGAGTTGGTGAAGATTTTTTTTTCCTATCCTGTAGGCTGTCATTTTGTCTTGTTGACCATGGCCTTTGCCTTATAGAAGTTTCTCAGTTTTGGGAGGTCCCATTTATTAATTGTTGATCTCAGTGTCTGTGCTACTGGTGTTATATTCAGGAAGTGGTCTCCTGTGCCCATGCACTCAAGGCTACTTTTTCTTCTATGAGGTTCAGTGTGACTGGATTTATGTTGAGGTCTTTGATCAATTTGGACTTGAGATTTGTGCATGGGGATAGATTTGGATCTATCTGAATTCTTCTACATGTAGAAATCACATCCAGTTATGCCAGCACCATTTGTTAAAGATGCTTTCTTTTTTCTATTGTTTAATTTTAGCTTCTTTGTCAAAAATCAGGTGTTCATAGGTGTATAGATTAATATCAGGGTCTTTGATTCTATTCCTTTGGTCTACCTGTCTATTTATGTGCTTATACCAAACTGGTTTCATTACTATAGCTCTATAGTAGAGCTTGAAGTCAGGGATGGTGTTATCTCTAGAAGTTCCTTTATTGCATAAGATTGTTTTGACTATTCTTGTTTTTTTGTTTCTCCATATGAACAATTTAAATAGACCTACAAACCCTAAGGAAATAGAAGCGGTCATCAAAAGTCTCCCAACCAAAAGGGCCAGATGGTTTCAGCACAGAATTTCAAAGAAGAGCTAATATCAATATTCTTCAAATTGTTCCACACAATAGAAACAGAAGAGACAGTGCCAAACTCTTTATGAGGCTACAGTTACCCTGATACCCAAACCACACAAAGACTCAACTAAGGAAGAGGATTATAAACCAATATCCTTATGAACACTGATGCAAAAATACTCAATAAAATACTGGCAAACCAAATTCAAGAACACATAAAAAAAATCACCTTCAGTAATGTGGCAGGACACAAGATTAACATTTTTAAAAAAATCAGTATCCCTCTTGTATACAGATGATAAATGGGCTGAGAAAGAAATCAGAGAAACATCACCCTTCACAATAGCCACAAACAACATAAAATATCTTGGGGGTAACTCTAACCAGACAAGTAAAAGACTTGCATGACATGTACTTTAAGTTTTTGAAGAAAGAAATTCAAGAAGGTATCAGAAAATGGGAAGACTTCCCATGCTCTTGGATAGGTAGGATCAACGTAGTAAAAATTGCAATTTTACCAAAAGCAATCTACAGATTCAATGCAATATCCATCAAAATCCCTGTAAGGGTTTGGTGGCAGCCCGGACCCTAAATTATTTCTCTAGACCAGACCCCAACATAAACTGTCTCTTTCTGGACCGGCATGGAAGCGTGGGAATAAAGACACAGCTCACATGGCTTTACCGGGAGGGAGATTTTTAGTGATCCTTCATGAAGTCCTGAGTTAACATCCTGAAGAATTTCTCTCACTTTATTCTCCAAACAGCTTTTATACCAAAACATAAACGGAGGGGTAAATACATTAGCATTCTGTCTCCTAGGTAACCAGGTGAATGGCTTTTAGTCACATTCACAACTACCTGTGTATTCTGTATGCTAGCTGGAATGTAGGCTTGAATCAGCATCTCTATCAGGCATCCTCCAAATTACAAAGAAAGGAGCAAAACAACATCCTGACCCTTTGTTAGGGCAGTGACAACCTGTTTAAAAGGCTATGTAACCACCTCAGGTGGGACCTAGCTTTAGAGCCTGCCTGACTGCCACACCATATAGAAATATGGGCCTACAAATCCCAACACAATTCTTCACAGACCTTGGAAGAACAAAACTCAACTTCATATGGAAAACTCCAAAATATTACACCTAGCAAAAATATCTCTTGTAAGTGGAGAAAACATAAGTGAGTTGCATTATAAAAATATGCTAAAGGAATTTATGACCACTAAGACAGCTCTACAGAGGATACTTCAGAATGAAGAAAAGAATAAACATGCTTATGAGGACATGTGGTGAGGGGTGAGGGGGTGGGCAGAAACCAACAATATTAGGACTAATTAAAATAACTCACCCCAAAACAATGAGAATTAATACTCATCTTTCAATAATAAAGATGACTATTAAGAGTCTCAATACCCCAATAAAATTTATAGACTGGCAGATTGGATTAGAAAAGAAGATTCGTCTTTTTGCTGCCAAAAGAAGCCTATTTTACCATCAAAGAGAGACACCATCTTAAGCCAAAAGGATGAAAAAAAACATTCCAAACAGCTGTAACTGAGCAAACAGGTGTAGCTCTTCTAGTAACTGGCCAAGTAGTCTTAAAACCAAAATTATCTAGAAGAGATAAAGAAGACTACATCATAGACCTTAAGGGAAGAATTCACCAAGAGGCCATTATAATTCTAAACAAACATGCACCGAATACAGGCACACACAAACTGTAAAAAAAAAACCAAAAAACAAAAAAACCACTACTAGATATAAAGTCACAGATTAATCACACCTCAGTGAGCGTGGGTGACTTTAATTTCCCACTCTCACCAGCAGACAGGTCATCTAGATTAAAAAGAAACAGAAAAACATTGTAGTTAAATAATACTGTAAAGTAAGGGGCTTAACAGATCTCCACAGAACAGTCCATGCAAGTATTAAAAACTACTCATTCTCCTCATGGGTGCATCGAACCTTCTCCAAAATGATCACAAATTAGGACACAAAGCAAGCTTTTTACAAATATAGGAAAATTGAAACAACGATCTGAATTATATATATATTTTCAATGGAATAAGATAAGTTATTAACAGGAAAATAAACTGCAGAAAGTAAACAAACTTCTGGAGACTGCAGAACACACCACTGAATGAAATCAACAATCAAATACATAATTTCTAAAGCTAAATCAAAGCAAAACAGAACATACTGCTATCTATTTGATACAACGAAAGCAGTCCCAATAGGACAAAGTTTTTAGTGCTAAGTGTATATATCAAAATATAAATCAGAGAGAATACATATAAGTAACTTAATGATGCATCTTAAGGCCTTGGAAAAACAGGAACAAGACAAGCTGTTGCTCTTGGTAACCGCTCAGAGGCTGAAAGCAATCCCTTAGTTCTGAAGACACAGTAGGACATAGGCTCAGATCATATGAGCTGGATCTGATTTTAAAGCAATCCCCTGGTTCTGAAGACACAGTAGGACATAGGCTCAGATCATATGAGCTGGATCTGATTTTAAAGCCCCCTTCTGTCACTCTAGCTGTCACAGTATCAGAAAACGCCATGCAAACAGCCTAGGAAGAAAAGTAGTTAGAGGTCCTACCCAGATGCAACACTTATGAACCATAGCAATGAGCAACATAGCAAGATATCTGCACAGGTGCTTTAAGTGCCACTTACATGTTGGTGGTAACCATCAGTTGCCTAACTGTAATACAGTCTACAAGAAGGAAACCGTGTCTGGTGATAAAAACATAACTAACTCCCTGGGGCTAGTGATGCTATGGTTTTTAGAAGAGAATCTACTACCGCTTTGCCAAACAGCAGTATTCCTTATTTTTTGTTTGTTTGTTTTTTTCAAGACAGGGTTTCTCTGTAGCTTTGGAGCCTGTCCTGGAAATAGCTCTTGTAGACCAGGCTGGCCTCGAACTCACAGAGGTCCACCTGCCTCTGCCTCCTGAGTGCTGGGATTAAAGGTGTGTGCCACCATCGCCCGGTTTCTTACTGTTTATAGTTACAGGTATTTGTAGCTACAATCCCTCATTAAAGAAGCTTCTCTTTACAGTTAATGGAGACCACCACAGAAAACTGCAACTGGACGCAATACAGAGATTAATGAACTGTGGGTAGCCTAGTCCAATCCATACATCTACATCACAGTTCTTGCATTTCTGGCTCAGGAAACATCACTGAAGAAGGGGTAGAAAAATTTAAGAATAAGAATACCAAGAAATCTTGTGTAAAACAGTCTCTCATAGAAATGACTTTGTAAACAAGATCTGAGCACGACAAGGTCAATAGACACGCTAACATGAAAGGGGGACAATCTCATGGGGCCACAACCCTGGACAAGCAGCTACAGGCAACTGATGACTGCTGAGAGGGAGAGTTAACCTCTCCCGAGGATGAGATCCCTAGCTTGTTACCCAGCACTAAAGGTCAGCTTGGGACTGAATAATTACACACAGCAAAAATGGACTCGGCAGGTCATATTTATATATTCATATGTTCATACATACATACACACATACATGTAGCAATAATAATTTGAGAGTGGGGAAGTGGATGTGGAAGAAAGTGGAAGGAAGGTGGGGCCTTGGGAGGGTTTGAGTGGAAAAAGTGAAATGATAAAGTGATGTTCTATTTTGATAGAAATTTATGAAAAAACTGCATAAAAACAACTTAGGATGCTGAATAATGAAACTGAGGAAAATGCTAGAAGATAAGAGACTTCCCAAGCTTATTGGTTGGAAATATTAATATTGTGAAAATGACCATCCTATCAAAAGTAATTTACATATTTGATATCATCCCAATCAAAATTCCAGGGCCATTTCACAGACATAGAAAAATTACTTTAAAATTTACATGGAAAAAAAGACCACAAATAGTTGAAAGCAATTTTGAAGAAAAAAACACCAGGGAATTATCATCATATCTGATTTCAAGCGGCACTGCAGAGCCATAGTAGTCAAAATAGTGTGATATTGGCACGAAGTCAGATACACAGATCAAAGGAATAGAGAAGACACAGACGTGAGTCCATATAACCAGATCTATTTGATTTTTGGCAAAAATGTCAAAAATAAACATTGGAGGAAAGATGAAAGCAAATTATTCTGGAGAATCTGTACATCATCATACAGAATAAGGTACTAAATCATTATCTTCATTGTAAAATCTCAACTCCTAATGGATCAAGGACTTTAGCATAAAATTTCATACTCCAAAACTGCCAGAGGAAAACACTTCAACACACAGGCATGAGGTTCCCTTTAAGAACAGGATTCTTACAGCAGAGAAAATGTGACCAACAATCAACAAGTAGGGTCTCACGAAAGTAAAGAGGTATAGCAAAGAAAGCTGCCAACCAAGTGAAGAGGCCTCACACAGAAGGGGAGAAAATCTTCGCCAGCTATACATCTGCAGAGTTTTAGTGTCTAAAATACACAAAGAACTCAAACTGTTAACATCAAGAAAACAATACAGTTTTAAAAATGGATCATGAAACTCGGAGTTTTCAAAAGGAAAAAAATTCAAATGAGTAGTGAACACTAAAAAGTGTTCAGTATCCTTAGCTATCTGGGAAATGTGGATTAAACTACTTTAAGATTCTACCTCACCCTAGGCTAAATAGCCATTGTCAAGAAAACAAATGACAATATATTCTGACTTGGGTGTGTGGTGTAAGGAGAACCCTTATACACTCTCTTCTGGTGGGAGTGTGAAGGAGTCCGGCCATTTTGAAAAATAGTATGGTGATTACTACAAACCACTAGAAATAGAACTCCACATGACCCAGAGAGAGATACCGCCCATGGGCATGTGCCTGAAGGACTCTATATCCTAACACAGAGATACCTGCTCGCTCAAGTTCATCGCTGTTATGTTCACAATAGATAGGGATGAAATCCACCTAGATGTCCGTCAACTGAAGGATGGTTAATGATAATGTGATATAATTATGAAAATTTTAAGCAAACTGATGAAAATGGGTGAAATTACACTAGATGATGTAACAAAGGTCCACGAAGAGAAATATCCATTCTTACTTATATGTGGATCCTAGTTTTGAGTCTTTAGTTTTGTGTGTTTAACCTGATGTTCAAGTGAAAACTAGGCAACTGAAAAGGGGCTTTTTTTTTTTTTTTTTTAAATAAAACCTCACTAAGTAGTCCTGGCTGGCTTGGAAGCCATTAAGTAAACAGACTAGCCTTAAACTCACAGAGATCCATCTACCTCTGCATCAGGCACTGGGATTGAAGATGTGTGCTATCATTGGAAGCCCTGGATGAGCTGAGATAGTACAATACAGGTAAGAGGAAAGTAGAGAGGGGGAACACGTGGAGTTGGAGGGTTTCATCGGGGAGGGCAATGGTGTGAGGGAGGAGGCGAAGTTGGGGGTGACAGTTAACCAAAATGAAGGGTGTATGAAAAAAACCACATGAAAATCTAGTACCTTATAAAAATGCATTTAAAAAATGTTTTAAGGGATAATAACTACATGGTTGGATGCTGACGCTTCTGGAATTAGTGGTTACCAAACAAAATTTCCAGTAGCAGGTATGGAATACTTTCTTATGAGTTGTTGGATCAGGGAAGCCTCAGAACCCCTCAAACCAATATGGAAGATGCTGTAAGACAATGTTACTCAGTTACAAAGTATGAAGAAATCGAGGAGGTGGAAAATTTCTCTGCTGATTCGCTTTCATAGTGCTGGAAGATGCTATGCAGGCCGCTAGGGGAGAAAAGGTATCAATGATCTTACCCAGTGTACCCATAAATTACAATTTATGAAGACAATTGAAGACAAGGTGTGCTACTTGTGTAATAGTAGCACAACAGTTATTGGGTCACTGGCTGTTCTCTGAATTGGAGGTCTGATCCACAGGAAGGAATTCATGCTTAGTACCATAACCTGGTTAAAAAACAATTCCTCCTGTGCCAAACAAAACAAAACAAAAACAAACAAAAACAAAATGGTGCGGTCTGCAGGATTATGCAGTGAGATTTCAGCTGACAAATCAGAAGGTCAGTCCACCAGAAACATGCATTCTGATGGAGACAGACTCAGACACTGGGAATTCTGTCTTTTGAATAATGCAGTTCTTGCTGTAAATCCCTGTGAAGCCATAGCGCTCTCCTGCTATAGTGGAACTCATTCCAAAAGATTCAGCAGTGCATTAACCAATTATTGGGCACAATTTTTTCCATATACAGGTATATTGGGTGCCTTTGCCCACGACCCTGGTGACAAAGTTAGTTACACAGCCAAAAACCTTTGTTCCCACAGTCAAATCTCTGCTCCATCCCCTGAGAGAAGCTTAGAAGTCTGCTTCCCGCAATTATCTTTTATGGTAGGACATTTGGCCAGAAGAAGAGTCTTGCATGTAGATCCCATTTGGGACCTTCCCAGATAGGCACTAGGAGAAAAGCAGGCACGTCTGAGTCTGTTGATTCATAGCCCTGATGGATAAGGAGAACTGAGTCCCAAATTCACCTGCAGCCAATATGGGAAAGCACAACCTCAGTTAAGCCCACTCTAACCTTAGGCTGTTAATATCCGTACTCACTCTCACTTCGGTATATTGATACAAGGTCTTAGTCTAGGAAATTAACCAGCTCCGGAGATGGGGAAAATGCCGCCATTTGGACCCCGGGCAACTAGAAACAGTAAGACCCCAGATTTTGTACTATATAACCATGGATTTTTCTTTATTCTAACTGCTTAGGGTGATAGACATAATTCTTAGATCTGAAAGGTCCCCTTTAGTCAGTTAACATTGGTGAAAATACTAATGAGACTGGCAGTTTATGTCGGTTGCCATGGCTACCCTGACAGGTTCCCAGGTGCCACAGCTCCACTGACCCCAGAGAGCGCTGGTCACTGTGTTTCTTCCCTCTTCTATATTTATCGATTACAAACTTCTAGTTTAACTAATCACACTTAGGAATATAGCACACGGACCACCCTTTTTTTCCTTCTGAGAATTTAAAGCTCTTTAAGTTGGCCATTTCTCCTCTTAGAGTTGCCTGCACATTTTACAAGCCACGCCTCCCTTGAGCCATAAAGCAAACTGACAGTTGCTACATTGTGCAGCCCTTATTTATTTGGTGACCCTGAGAAATGCAAGCTTTGCAATCTCGCTATTGCCAGAGAATTGCTGATTGTGTGTGTATATCAACTGGAAACTTTGCAGAATGGCAGAGCAATAAAGAAACTGATTCGGAAAAGTACATAGTGAGAGATCCATTCGCCCTTAGAATTCCTAAGTTCCTTTGCTGGCTACTGCTTCCTTCTGAACCCTGAGAGGACCCTGGGACTGGACCCCAAAGGCTCTCATTTGAAAAAAAGAAAAAAAAAAAAAACAAAGATAGGGAAGTCATAGTTCCTAGGGGAATCAAGAATGAGCAGCTGCTATGGTTACCTGAACTAGGACAGCTCCTGTCAATAGTTAGCCACCGATGGAGTAGGGGCTCTCGGAGACTCACCATTCCCATTGAACTATTGCTTACTGATAGATTCTGTGTGTTCTGTGTGGGGGAGTCATGCACTTCAGTTGGGCACCCAATTGTGGTCCCATCAGCATCTAATGGACACTTCAAAAATCCATGATCATACAGATGGCCCTGGTCAGTGGACCACAAAACAAACAAACAAACGAACAAACAAACAAATGACAAGAATGTAGGAAAGAGATTTGTAGGGAATATGGGGACTGGTCGGGGTTTTGAGGGAGCTAGGAAAGGATAGGAGTGTGAGTAATCAGAATGTGTTATGTGCACATATAACCACATTAAAGAATAAATTTAGTTAACAAAAATATGGTGGTTAGACTACCATGTCACTGAGGTGCTGCTTTTTTTCGCTCTCTACGTCTCCTCTGATGCAAAATGATGAAGGTAGTGATGACTGCAAATCGGAGAGTCACAGAAGTGAAGTCTTCTTATTTCTATCATTAACTAAACACACGAAAGGTATATTGGCTTTTGAATGCAGCACAATTAGAGTAAGTCAGTAAGTCCACATTTGCCTAAAGCTGATAATATCTCACTATAAAGCAGGAACTGGCCAGGAGACTGTCTACATCTCAACCGTCTGCTCCGTAGCTCACACATCCCTTGGAGCAACTCTAGCTATGTCCTTGAAAATTAGGAAGTTTCCTGTGTTTCCAGTGACCTGGATGTATTGAAGGTACTTCTGGTACCTGTGGTACTGATGTTGAGCATCTCACACATTTATGATATGCCTTCCAAGTTGAATGAATGCTACCCCTTCAACCCTCCGAGAGGGCTGCCTTCTGTCCCTATAGATGTCCAATAGAGGGTCTCACACGCTGTAGATGCTCTTGAGTATCTGATGTCGTATTTTGTTAACAATAACACAACCAGGCTTCCTCATGCTTGGGTATCAGTATTCACCAGAGACATAGCAATTATTTTTATTGTATGTATGTATGTATGTATGTATGTATGTATGTATGTATGTATGTATGTGTCATGAGGAAGGACTCATGGAGAAGGAAAGCAGTTCCAGTCAGCAGGAAGATTACCTGGGCAGGGGTCTTCTTGTGCAGGGGTCATGTCCTTCGCTGGTCAGAGCACGTCAATGGATTTGGACCTCTGGTAGCTAGTTAGCTAAAATCTGAGCAAAGGACTCTCTTGAGCGAAAAGAATTGGGAAGGGGCAGAGAGCCAAAGAGGCAGGAGAGAACGATTTCAAAGAGGTATTGCATCTCTTTCTTCTGTAGTCCTTGTATGCTAGTGTTGCAGGGCACAGGCACCCTGCTTCCCGAACTTGAAGAGTAACGTTCTGCGCTGTGAGAAATTGCCGGGTAGGCTCCCTTAAGAAGACCTGGCATACCCCTGGTGACTGCCCAACGGCACGGGGATGTGGAGGCTGTCCGATGAAGGCTTTCCTTTATGTTTGGAGGACAAGCTGGTTCACATCCTTGGTCATTACTTGCCAGTCCTCCCTACTACCTATTCCCTTTACCTTTGGATAGAACACTTGCTGAACGAATGTAAGTGTGAATGAATGAATGGAAGTCGCAAGAACAGCATGGAGTGAGTGAATTTCCAGGCTACAAAGACCAGTGGAGACTCAAGAGATTCTCATGAATTGCAAATTTATTGACTGAGGAGGCACTGGAGTTGGGAGGTAGACATTCAGAAACCAAGATGGAAAATCTGCAGAACAAGATGCAGTTTGAGTGACTGGAAGGCTTCTTCTGGGGCAGGGGGAGTGTTAAGGCGTGAAGGGTCTGGAAACCTCAGGCAATCTCATGAGAAAGCTAAGCCCGTCGGCGCCCACGGAGAACACTTCCAGATCCTTTGTCTCCGTGGCAACTTGAGGACCTTACTTGCAGGGCCAGGTAGGCGCCTGCTTCTGCTGGGTCTGGTGACAGACCGGGACGCCCTTGCCACCTCCAGAGCCGCCCCCAGAGGAGCCGCCGCCGCAGCTGGAGCCGCCGCCGCCCCCGGAGTAGCCGCCTCCGCAGCCACCGCCGCCACCCCCAGAGGAGCCGCCGCCGCAGCCACCGCTGCCACCGGAGGAGCCGCCGCCGCAGCCGCCGCCGCCACCGGAGTAGCCTCCACCGCAGCCGCCGCCGCCGCCGCCAGAGGAGTAGCAGCCGCCGCCGCCGCCGCCAGAGGAGCCACCTCCGCAGCTACCACCTCCGCCTGAAGAGCCCCCTCCGTAGCTCTGCTGGGGGGCGCAGGAGGACTGGGTGGTCTGCTGCGACGAGTAGTAGCCCCCGCCGCCACCGGAGGAGCCGCCGCCGCAGCTACCGCCGCCACCACCGGAATAGCCGCCGCCTCCGCAGCTGGAGCCGCCGCCGGAGGAGCCACCTCCGCAGCTGGAGCCGCCACCACCGGAGTAGCCACCACCGCAGCTGGAGCCGCCGCCGTAGCTCTGGCTCTGATACTGTTGGGCCGACCCGGAGGAGCCACCTCCGCCGCCACCGCAGCTGCTGCCGCCGCCGCCGGAGTAGCCGCCGCCGCAGCTGGATCCGCCACCGCCGGAGTAGCCGCCGCCACAGCTAGAGCCGCCCCCGCCGGAGTAGCCGCCGCCGCCGCAGCTGGAGCTGCCGCCGCCGGAGTAGCCGCCGCCGCCGCAGCTGGAGCCGCCGCCTCCGGAGTACTTGCTCCCTCCGGAACCGCCGCCGCAGCCACCGCCGCCGCCTCCGGAGGAGCCTCCGCAGTAGGAGCCGCCGCCTCCTGATCCGCCTCCGCAGCTGGAGCCGCCGCCCCCGCCTGAGTAGCCGCCACCGCAGCTGGAGCCGCCGCCGCCACCGGAGTACTTCACGCCCCCACCGGAGCCGCCACCGCCTCCACAACTAGAGCCGCCTCCGGACGAGCCGCCACCGCAGCTGGAGCCACCGCCGCCCCCGGAGTAGCCGCCGCCACAGCTGGAGCCACCGCCCCCGGAGTAGCCGCCCCCACAGCTGGAGCCGCCGCCGCCTCCGGAGTGCTTGACTCCTCCACCGGAGCCGCCTCCGCCGCCACAGCTGGAACCACCTCCGTAGGAGCCACCGCCTCCGCCTCCGCAGCTGGAGCCACCTCCAGATGAGCCACCGCCGCAGCTAGAGCCGCCGCCGCTACCTCCGCTATAGTAGCCGCAGCCGCCGCCGCCGCCACCGCCGCCGCCACCACCGCCTCCTCCACCGGAGGTCTTTCCACAACCAACGGGAGGACAGGGAGTGGGCTGCTTTTTCTGGTGAGACATCTTGTTTAAGGAGAAGGGGAAACCTGGAGGAAGTGCAGAAGAGCATCATTAGATCAGCGGCAAGAGGATGCTGCAAAAAAAAAAAAAAGCAGCCGCATCCATGGCAGCATCCTTCTGACTCCCAGCATCATGTGGATCAGGCTTCTGGGACTCCCTCCATTCATGGGCTGCAGAGTTCTTGCTAGGACAAAGGCCCCTTTAGTGGTGCCTCCCTTCTCCCTCAATTCTGCCTGACTTCTGTGTGACTTGGAGGGCAGAGCACCGACATTCCTGTCTGCTTCTTATATCCCACGAAGGAACACTCCATCTCTTAGAGTGCTCCCAAGTCCCAGTCCTGATTCAAAGTCCAATAGAGAACAAATCTCCACTAGCACAACAAGAAAAGATTTGTTGGGACATTAGCAAACTGTAGGACTCATTTTCTGCAAAAGCCCTTAGTTCAAAATCTTGATCTGTCCTACTGAGGGAGGATATGCTCCAAGAGCCATTTATTAGACAAGGAAGCTCTCCTGTGGTTCTGCCTGCAAAAAGAGGCAAGGGTACTAAACCATGTGGACCAGCACGTCTGACCAGAAGAGAGCAGGCATCTTTTTGAGGATAGGCAGAAGTCTAAGTTTGGTGGAGAATTGCAGCGAGTAGGAGCTTGCAGCCCAGCATCTCACAGGTCATTTATGGCTCAGAACAGCTCCTCCACTAACTCCCATCAGCACCACTCTATGGCTTACCCTCCCCATTCTCTGAGAGTAGGCTCAGCCTCTCCTGGCAGGTCCACAAGGTTCATCCAGTTCATGGCAGGATGCCTTGTGCACCAACTGCAGAGCCCTCCTGTGTTCTAGCCCTCAGCCCTTCGGGTGCCAGAGAGGTAGGAGGCAGTCCTCTCTTGACTGAGTTTAGCGTTCTGGCCAGAAGACCAGAAACATCACCTGCCCAAAAGCAGCTTACCGCTCTCTCAGTGCTTTCCTAAATCCCTAATCAATTTGAATGTAGTAGCTTCTAAAGGGGGAGAGGGGTCCTGTCCCTTAACCTCTGCAAGCTGAGCAAGGCTAGCTGGAGAGATCAGAGAGCCAGGAGAGCCCACACTTACCCGAATCACCAGGGGAGCTGAGTGAGGGAAGGAGGTGATGGTGATGTGAGGAGCTTCTGAGCTGCAGAGGTTTTATACTCTTCTGCCTGCCCTGACTCATCTATTGATCAAGCACCTCCTGAGTCTGGCCCTAGTTACGTGACTAGTAAGTCTTGGCCCCACCTCCTTGTGATTGCAAGCAAAGGATTGACCCATTCATGAAGATTTGGAATTCTTGGGATAGGGATAGGCGTTTAGTGCATGACTGGCCACTTCTCTGATGTAACTGTAAGCAGGTTGGCCTTGGAGACTGTCAGCCAGAGTGGGTTGCATGCTTTAACCAGAGGATGATAGGTTCCAGACTTGGGAAGCAGCTAAAGGGAATCTGGAGATTTCAGACATTAGTTCAAGGAGGAGCATCTTTCAAATTTTGCTGTTTGATTCCTGGTCTTCATTACTTTGGAAATTCTCAAAACCTTAGAATCCAACTCTCTTTTTGCCACAATTTTTCTACTTTGGTGCCATGAATACTTTGTTGGGGTATTTCCATCCTGCCTATTGGTTGTGAGGGGTTGCATGCTTTAACCAGAGGATGATAGGTTCCAGACTTGGGAAGCAGCTAAAGGGAACCTGGAGATTTCAGACATTAGTTCAAGGAGGAGCATCTTTCAAATTTTGCTGTTTGATTCCTGGTCTTCATTACTTTGGAAATTCTCAAAACCTTAGAATCCAACTCTCTTTTTGCCACAATTTTTCTACTTCGGTGCCATGAATACTTTGTTGGGGTATTTCCATCCTGCCTATTGGTTGTGAGGGTTTATGAGTCTCCAGCTCCCAGTTCTGGATGGTACATGATGGACAGCATTGTAACTAACCGGCTCTAGGTTACTTTGAGTTGTTCCTAGTGATAGCAGGTATTTTGGTCGATAATGACTTTGCTTGTAGAGGTAAAAACTAGCAAGATAGATCCTGGGGTCCTTTCCACCATGGCCTTTTGTCTCAGGTGTCCTGTGATGATGCATGGTGACTTAGGCCTCTGAGGGGCAGCCATACAATGGAATGGACTTGAGTTTGGTGACTGGGTTTGGGTCTTTCCTTTACTGCTTGTCACCTGTGTTACCACGGGCAAAGTAGCTCATGCAATCCCTCCATGGGGGAGTACAGTAGCTATTGATTGCTGAGTGTTGAGGCTTTCTGATCCTCACTTGCTTTGTCTACGGAACAGGAACCCTAATATCTATTTCATAGGAGCAGGAAGAAGGAATAGTTACAAAGTATGAATGTGTTATGTACTCCATGCTGCTGCTCTCCCTGCCATTTTCTGACAGGACAGCACATTCTCACTTCAAGTCAAGCCTGCCCTTGGATGCTATGGGTAAGAAGGAGTGTGTAGCCAGCTCAACTGTTCTCCTATGAGATTGACTCAAATCTTCCCTGAAGACCCTGGAGCCAAGAGCAGCCCCTTTGTGTATGAAGAACAAAGTGCTTCCCCCTTCTTTCATAATTGGAACTCAGTTGCTATTAAGATACCACAGTTGAACCTTGCTCCACCCAGCTCTGTTGAAATGACAATTCTAATCAGAAATTGACTTAATTATGGGGGAGCATTAATGATCTAAATGATCCTGATTAGACTTTGGCTTTTAGAAACTTGTGGCACTTGTTTCATTTGGACACTGTGAACTCAGGTGAACCAAGGAGGATCCTGGGTGTTTCTGTCCTTAGAGGATGCAGTAGAGAGAAGCCAGGAGCTGGTTGAGAAGGCAAGTTTCTCAGCTCGAAGCTAGCACCATGGTGCTAGCATCCTCTTTGGAGAGTGGTTGCCACCGGCATAAAAGAGTCATTTTGTTTAGTCAGGATATATGGGAACAAGTGGCTCTTAGCACTGCTCTGTGGACCACATTGGCCTATTACCATGTCCTCACCAGTTTGTAGGAGAAGTCCTAGTTACCATGCAGTCAGTGGGGACATTTAGGGAAAGAGAAGTCTGTAATTCTGTAATTCAGAAATCATGGTTTTCATTTCTCTTTGGTATTTAAGTGTCATTGATTATAAAATAAAATCATATATTTTATTCTCCTGTATGGCTGAAAA
Organism: Microtus ochrogaster; assembly: GCF_000317375.1. Lineage (NCBI taxonomy): Eukaryota > Metazoa > Chordata > Mammalia > Rodentia > Cricetidae > Microtus > Microtus ochrogaster. The sequence continues at coordinate 4,782,977 of NW_004949114.1, forward strand.
AAATTCCACTGTGCATGTATACCACATTTTCTTATCTAGCCAACACCTATGCTGGTTCCATAACTTGGCTGTTGTGATGCAACAAGCACAGGTATACAGGCAATGCTAGAGTAAGTTGACTTGTTTCTTCTGGGTGTACACCAGAAGTGGGATAACAATCATATACAGGCTGTATTTCCCATATTCTGAGGAATCTCCACACTGATTTCCGTAGTAGCTGAACTTATTTACATTCTCATCGGCATTATCAGTATTTTCAACCCCGTCAAATTCTTACCACTTTGTCTGTCTGTTTCCTTCTCTCTTGTTGGAAGCTGCTCTGACTGGAGTGACATGGAATCTCATTGCAGCTTTGGTTTGCATATCCATGACGGCTAAAATGTGGAATTTTTGGCCCTTTGAAAGTGCCTGTTTTGTTCTTTTGCCCGTTTACTTATTAGATCATCTGTTCTTTTTGATGTTCAACTTTTAAAATTCTGTATTTATTCTGTATCTTGGTCACCCACTGGGTGAGTGGCCTCCATTTGTCAGGCTGTCTCTTTATTCTCTTGTCTCCTATGTACAGCAAAATCTTTTGCATTTCTTGCAGTCACATTTGTTAATTTTTCTCTGTAATTACGTTGCCTATTGGGGTCTTTCTGGAAGTCATTGCCTGTGTTCTATCTGGAAGTGGTCTCCCTTAGTAGTCTCAAAGGTTTGGTTTTGCGTTGGTTTTTTACAGAATGGAAGCTAGAAATGCAGTTTCAGTCTCTTCTTGAGTCCCAAAGGTTTTGAGGGCCACAGTGTTTCTAAATGAGATCCAAACCTTGGGAAACACAAGCGCAATCCACTCCAAACAGCTAAGAATTCAAAATGACTAAAAGTTTAATTTTAGTTGACTCCCAATTGCTGTATTTTTATGGATTATAGTGTGATAATTCTTCCATTTTTACTTGACAGTTTCGTGCTCTTCACAATCAGATTTAGTCATTTTCATCCTCATTCCCCGCTCACTCCCTTCTTTTCCCATTGACCTTTCCTTTTCTTAAGAGTTACCTTTCATTTTCACGTCTTTTGTGTGTGTGATCCACTGGGATGAATTTTTTGAGTTTTAATATACTTTATTACTTTACTATATTCAAATAGTAACCCCATAACAAGTAATAAATATAAAAATACAACAGAGACATTTTACATTCTTTTTCCCATACTTAGGCTCTGAAACCAACATGCTTCATGCAGAAAGCACATCTGAATCAGGATTAGCCATGCGTCAAGTGGTGTCACTGTGGAGGCACTCATAATAACACCTGTCGCTGTCAGTGTCAACAGACCTTGATGGAAGCACACTGGACTGGGTCATAAAGGGCTACCTGTTTGATAGCATAATCAATGATTTCTCCAAATGAGATGGCTTCTAATGGCAACTGAATAAAACTAAATAAAAAGAATAATTAAAAAAAATCTATTCATGTCCCAAAACTCTCTTAAAACATATTGCTTATTAAGCTGGTTGTGAAGGAACTGTGCCTTTAATCCCAGCACTTGTGAAGCAGAGGTAGGTGTATGTATGTGAGTTTGAGGCCAAACTGGATTGCATAATGAGCTTCAGTCTAGCCAGAAACATGCAATAAGATTAGAAATTCTTGTTATTTATCATTTCGAAATGTATTCTTTGAGAATTTAATGCATATATACAAGTGCCTTGGTCATGTCCAACTTCCTCCCTCTCTGCATTTTTCCCCACGACCTCTCTACACTCCTTCCCAATTTCCTACCCTCCCCCTCGAGAACTTCTGATTCCAGTTGGGCCTCCCATGCTCCAGTGGATGGCTCTACACCCATGAGTGTGATGATTTGTTACATGTGAAATGATGAGAACAAAGTATTTAACATTCTATTGTTCTGGAAACTTTGAGCTCCTTATGGTTATTTTGAGATATATAACACATTATTGTAAATGGTAATCGCCCTACAGTGACAGGGCATATAGGAATTTTTTCTTCTTATTCACTATGTTTTGGTACCCACCATGCATCCTTCAGCTGCTCTGTTTGCCTTCCCTTGCTAGCATATACTAACCACTGTTCTATTCTCATCTATAAGGTAAATCTGAGACTCGAATTCTGCGTTCCTTGGTACAGGCAGCACCAGTGTACAGGACGTTATGTTAAACACCAGGGGGATTGAGAAGGCGAGTGTCTTTTGTGCAGTTAGGGAAGTGGGAGGAGAGAATAACGCTCTGTGATTGCTTTTGTCACCCCATGTATCATTTAGTAGGGAAAACCCCTTCTAAGTAGTATATCCACTCTGTCAACAGGCAGACCACGTAGGGGACGGTACCTCACAGTGGCACCAGATCTGTGGCTCTTGCTCTTAACTAATCTTGCATGTGAGTGTTCTTGAAACCTGTTGTGTAATCCCCTGCACCAAGAGTGCTCCTACTGAGATATCTGTATAAAAACCTGATTACCACTTCATGTCACGTCAGCCGGGAAATGATAGGCTTCTGTCGACTTACGACACATGCATATTTGGGGTTTTGTAAGACTTGGCATATCAAATTTTTGAGACTTATAGTCTTTGGACACTGAACCCTGAAGTACGCACTCACTAGCATGTATGACCTGTGCAACATGATTGATTGGGCCATGGTCCCTGACCCCACCTGTACTTGTATTTGTAGAGGGGATGGAGCCTTAAGAGATTCTGAGTGTTGGCATTTGATGAGTCTCGCTGGAACTGAGGCCTCTCGAGACTTTCAGACAGTTAGGGGTGAGACGGTTCAGTTGCAGGTCTTGTACACAATCACGAATAAGATCTTAGAGAAATCTCAGCCTCCGATTTATAAACCACAAGTGTTGAAGATTCCTTTCTAGGCTTAGCTTATCTCTGCTGGAGCCCCCGACTTCTGCAGGTATCTTCTTCCTAGCAGGTGGAGAGGAAGGAGAAAGACAGTGTAAGAATGTTTGATACTGTGATGTAAAATCAGGCGGTGTTTACAAGCTCTGTTGGAAAAGAGATAGGGAAGGAAGGTTCTGGAATCTCTGAAAAGGCTGCTTCTCTGACGGGAGACACAAGGCCCCTGGCTCTTAGGGCTCAAGACTGAGGCAAGATTCTATCCCTTGATTTTGGGGAGCTTTGGTTTACTATAAGATTGCTTATCACAGCTTTTAAGGGTCTAGAGTTGCACACCTGTGTCCTCATGACAGAGCTCCGGCTGCTTCTCTAACTAAAGTTCAAACCACAACAAATGGTTGGTGAAGAATAAAATGCACCCAGGGTGGGAGTGTGGGAGCTCAGCATCGCAGGAGCAGAGGTTTGGAGACTTTTTCCATTTTCATGGTTAAGGAGCAGTTTTCAAGTCTGGCCCAGGAAGAGTCTCAACATCCAGGCACTCCGTGAGGCTACCATTTCTGCCTCTCTTCTGACTTCCTGGCTGTGAAGGGATGGTTGTCCCCGGTTGTTAAGTGGAGAGAAGGGCTTTGAGGCTTGAGAGACTGCTTCTGTGGTAGAGTTCTCTCTCTAGGGCCAGAAATTGAATGGAAAGCTCCCTTCAGTTCATTCCATACTGCGGCATGTACCATGTACCACTTAAGAGAGTTGTTCTACGACAGTTGTTGTGAGTTGTGTACCCGCTCACGCACATCTGTTGAACTGGTTTCTCTTCTGAGTTATAGCTGTCCCTGGGGAAGGCTCTGGTAATATCTTTGCTCTGCATCTTAAAGTCCCTATGTGCTGACTCTTAAATCAGGATGTGGACCGAGGTCGGCCTTCTTTTGGGTATTCATGAAGGTCTTTGTTTCGCTAGTGGTGAGGACTATGCTGAATCATTTAAAGGTCCTCAGAGCTTAAGGGTGCAGCTAGGGCGAGTAGTGCATCTAGGGCGAGCACACTGTCACCCAGGCCTGCACACTTTCCACGTGGATATATTCATAGGCTTGTCTCGTGCTGGTCCTGTTTGATTTTCCTCAACAGTCCTGGGCTCTCAGTCACATTTTACCTTCTTTTGTAGCTGGTGAAGGATCTCCGAAGGTGCTGGATTTGCTACCTTCTCAGAGCCTTTGAAGTGTCAAGGACAGTGTTGGGTCTGGTGAGATGGCTCAGCAAGGAAGGGTGCCAGCTGCCAAGCAACCTAAGCTCGTTCCTCTGACTCTGCCTATGTGCGTGTCATTCTCACCATCCCACATAGATTGGCTTTATGGATGGCAGAACTGAAGCCTGGAAGCTAATACCTTGGTGAGTTCTAAACTGCGAGGCCAGGTTTAGAGTGCTCAAACTTGTGACAGCTCACGCGCTTGTTCCCGCGCCCCATCATAGTGAACAGACAAATGTAAAAGCTAAGCTGTGTGACAGCCTTGGCTGTCCTGGAACTAGCTCTTGTAGACCAGGCTGGCCAGCCTGTCCTGGAACTCACAAAGATCTGCCTGTCTCTACCTCCCTAGTGCACCACCACCTCCTGGCTTCAGTCTTTTCAATATCCCTCTGAGGCCAGGAGCAGAGGATGCATTCCTGAATGTTCCCAGGTCTTCTGGGACAATTCCACCCATTCACCGTGCTGGAAGCTCCTGTGGCTATTTTCCAGTTTTCTCTCAGTTTCAGAGCTAGATGAAGATCTCAAGTCGGAGGCAGGCTGAACCATTCCTCCAGGCCACCCAGTAAGACCAGCACTAGACTCGGCGGCTTCCTGGGGGTACCACTCAGCACTTCTCCTTTTACAGATTTCGCTTGTGGTTTTTGGTTTCCCCCTGAACGGTATTCTGCTTGGAGCTGGCAGTATGGGACGGTATAGTTAAAATGACAGTAAAAGTTTTATAGCTATTCTGACAAGCTGAAGAATGCTGTCAGCCTGGGCATGTTAGCTTCTGTCCTGGAAGAAATCTCATAATGGCAAGGCCCAGCTTTTACAAGAAAATAGCTGCTGTGTAGCCTGAGGGGACAGGGCCCACATCTTGAGCTCCCACGTAAACTTTACAAGGGAGGAGCAGTGAGTGGCTTCATCCTCGTGGTCCAGCTGGGTTCTGAGATAAGAAACACAGCTGGAAGCTTTTCAGGTGCTGGACTGCTGCCGGTGGCTATGAATGTTGGACCCTTAACTGGTCCATCCTTTAATTCCTTGGGTGTCTTATGTGTGTTATTTTAATTGAGCCTAAAGTCAAACAGAATCTGGAAATTAGTAGGACTGAGAGGCAAGAGCAGCTCTTCAAACCCGCACCTTTTAGCTTCTGCTGTCTGGGCTGAGCTGCTGCCTTGACTCAAGGCCACTGCAAAGCAAGGCAGGGTAAGGATTCTTTGCAGCTTGTTTTTCTTTAAGAGGGGGTCTGTCCCGAAAGCCCAGGATAATCTCAGACTCCTGTGACTTCTGTGTCACCCTCCTCCCCCGGAGTGGGAAGACCATTTTGGTGATATGCTGTTGTGAATGACCCCTTGTGGCCACTTCTCTATTGCCACAACTTTTTGAAAGTTCACAAATGGATGCTGGATCCGGATTCTGTCTTGACCAATAAACCCCACACTTCAGACTCATTGGTTATTGTTAATTTTTCGAGCATTATTCAAGTTGTAGCTCTTATTTCATTAGCTGTTGCACTCAGGTGAATGACCTCGGGACACACCTCCCCTCTGTTTATAAACATAACAGCCATTGCGGTTTAGTTGATGGGTCTCTAGTAAAGGGAGCCCCAATAATGCCTCGGTCTGTGGGGTCAGAACCTACCTCTCCAGTCTCACCCAGCTCAGAGCTGGACCTCAGAGTAAATATTTGATAAATACCTGTTCCTCAACTAAAGAGATGATGAGAATTTAGCTTCATGGCCTTGGGGTATAAAAACTGACTTAATTTTCCGTTAAACCAGCTTAAGCAAATTGACCACATCCATGGATTTTCTCCCATCAACTAACACTTTCCACCCAAAGTACAGATTTCTTCCTCACCTCCTGCTTCCTGTTTCTCAGAATATTCCCTGCACCGTTCTTTCTTTAACTCTGGCTACATGCAGTCAGTTCACTGTTGGAAGTGAGCGTGTGTGTGTGTGTGTGTGTGTGTGTGTGTGTGTTCTAAACCCAGCCTCAGTACCAACAGTTTGTGAATTCAGCAAGATACTAGCCTCCAGGCTCCAGTTTTGCCATCCATAAAGTCAGTCTAAGTCACTTATGACCCAGTCCCTCTGACCCCGTCTTCTTCTGGTACCCCTCTCTGGGCAGGAAGAAGGGAGGCACCGGAAGTGACAGAAGTAGTGAAGAGACTAGACCTGGTGATGGGAGCTACAGACTTCTGAGCAGGAAGTGTGGGGACCTCAGTCCTCTCCAGGGCTAGTCAGCCTCAAGCTCCAGTCAGGAATTTTGAGAAATCTGGTAATCGTTCTCTCTGAAAGCATTTCCCCCATCAGGAGGAGAGTGGGGGAACAGGGAGGGTGCCGCAGGAAGGGTGGATGAGTGAGGTGACCTGTGTGAAGAATAGCCTCTGCAGAGTTTTCTTAGCAAGGGTGTGCACGGCAGTACAGAGTTAAGGCAGACACGTAGGTAGACTACGGTGCTCCTGTCTTCCTGAACTGGCTTATGTTGCTTTGGACCAAGAGGAAAGATTGACTTGTGTGGGTGTATACCCGTGCCATTGCACGTTGTGTGTTTGTGCTCTGGGGTGGGGGTGAGTTCTCTGGTGGTGGCAACTGGGCCACTAGTAACTTACTCTGCTAAGCAAATGAGCAAGCAAACAGCTCGTTAACAACAGCAACAGACAGCAAAGCAAAGCAAAGTTCCCTAGAATTGCAGGATTCCAATTGCACCGCATGGAATGTTGGTAGCTTCATATTGTTTCTTTTTCTCTCTTGTTATACTTCCTTTTCGTATAAGCTTCACCTTTGGGACCTTTCATGACACTGCTGGACAGATATCCCAGCTCCACTCTGTGGTCTCTGCAACTGTTGGTTTTACTGATGCATTCTCATTGCTCTCGCCCCATCTTAGGCCTTCCAGCAGCCCTGCAGTGTCCCTTGGGTTGCTTTGGGTTCTTTCCCTGCCTACCGGTGGGCTGAGACCATGCCTTCCCTTGTATACTCGGTGGAGTTTATAAGGCCAGTGAGGAAGGACTGTTGTGTGTAAACTGCTCTCTCTCCTCCCAAAACTTTTCTTCTTGGATGCCCAGATATAGCCTTGTGCCTCAGTTCCCTGGCCTCTGTTTGGCTTTGTAGAATTCTTGATTTCTCTTTGCATTTTGATACTATCTTGTTTCCTTAAACATCACATTTTCTTCACAAGCTCCTGGGCCAGGATTTGCTTGAGAATGTGTGGTGAAAAGCTACATAGTGATGTGTGGTTAATAAGACACAAAGGCTTGTGGGGGGAGGGGAGGCAGCCTAGAGGCTCATCTGGAAAAGAGTTCAGTTAGAAAGCTTGATAGTTAAGTGCCAAGGCTTGGGGAATGCAGGGGACAGAAGAGATCCTCGAACTGATGACATTTTTGTTAAGACTGGAGAATGGAAAACTGATCTCTTTCTCCAGACTCGAGCCTGTCTCTCACACTGCTTTTGTGTGCAAATGTGTACATATGTCTGTGTATACAAATCATATATAAACATTATGTATTCATTAATGGGTGCATGTATCTATGTGTGTGATGTGTATACATGTATCTGTGCATTTTCACATGGCTGTGTTTGAGGTATACACAGACACACTTATGCATATGATATACGTATGTATGTCTGTGTGTGATATATGTATGATGTATGTACAAAACCCTTGCCTTGCTTAGGTGTCAGCATTCTCCTTTCATCCCACTCTTTCTCAAGAACCAGTTCCCTTTCCCTGGGAAGGCAGATAGGTTGCTGGTCTCCTCCCTGGCCCAGGGGCTTCTCTCTCTCTCTCTCTCTCTCTCTCTCTCCCTCTCTCTCTCTCTCTCTCTCTCTCCCTCTCTCGACTCTCATTTGTCAGCTCTTGTGTGCTTAGTGACTGAGTTGTTTCCTCTAGCAATGGTGTTGTAGAACTAGCAAGGCAGTAGATTTGCCAAAATTACGACCTTTCTTTTGCTAAAATTCTTCAGTGTCCTCATTTCATAATCAGGTTTCTGCCTGACATCCTCTGTTCAAACACAGCTCTGCCCTTCCTGCTGAGTCAGGCTGTTTATGCCTTGCATCGCCTCCTGTGCTTTTGTTTCTAGCTGCAAGACAGCTTTCCTCCTTGGATTTGTGTAATGCCTACCCCTTAGCAGACCTGTCCATGACGGCTCCAACCACAGGGCTTCATGGTCAGACCGAGGAACCCCTAGGAAGCCGAGCTAGGACTTGTTCATTGTCTGAAATCTCACTTATCTAGCACAACAACTGATATGGCCATAATGAGTGCTAGTAGGAAAAAAAGTGGGTGACTGTTAGGCTTCCTGAGCCTCCTTATTCCCCAGGGAAAGGTGAGTGCGCAGGACAATCAGAGGCAAGAGGGAGTCGAGTCAAAGCAGGAACTCAGTTTATTACTGTGAGCATCCGTCTGCTTATAAAGGTTAAGCGACATCCTGTGATGTGGGGGTACATCCAGCCCATGAGAGGCAGCCAAACCCTCCCCCTGGCTGGAGGGGCGTCTACCTACTTTTTGCTGTCTCATCCTCACTCAAACTTGAACCAGGGTTTTCTCTGTCCTACAGGCCTCGAAGTATAGGCCCTGAGATAATTTTGGCCCAACAGGTGACTGCCCACTTCTGGCTGTTAGCCTCCTGGACTGGGTGTGAGGTGTTTGGCTTAATGAGACAATGTTAAATTTTCTTCTCATTTTCCACCGTCCCAGCAAGACTGCTCCTCAAAAAGCAGGGATGGAATCGCGGCCTTTAAGAAGTCCAGAGTCTGTGGACACATGGTCAGTACGTGAGAAGATAAGAAAGAATGAGATGCAGGGAAGGAAGGAGAGGAGGAAAGACAGAAGAATCCTTCCTAGCTCTGTGGTAGGGCTAGGTTTAGTCTGGAGAAAATAATAACCACCTGCCTGCAGGTAGTTCAGGGTTCTCTGCTTTCATTCCTGTGAGTCCTAAAGGCCATGGGACCAGTAGACCCCCGAGGAGGTAAAGTCAGCTTACGTCATTTTGCAAGCTTTAAAGGATTTGTCACCAGTGCTTTCTGAATTATTGTTCTTTCATTTTCAACACAAATGTGATGTCAGTATCTGGATTAAATTATTCTTGGCACTTGATTACACCTCCTACTAATTAGCACATTTTTCTCCTTGTAGATTGCTGAGGAGTTGACGCATGAATCATGAGCCCTCCTCATTCTAGTAGTTGTGTGTCTCTCTCGATGTGTGTTAGTGTTCCAGATCTGTGACTTTTATAGATGTGTTTGCTTAGGGGTGGGGTAAAGGAAGGCAACACTGCAGGAAAATGTTTAAAAAAATAATTTCAGCAAGTGTAAATAGAGAGTTGACTTGGAGAAGTGTATTAAATATATAGCCACTGTGGTGGTGCATAGATCTTGGAGACATTGTGGCGGAGACAAACGCATCTTTCCCATGCTTTCCTTTACTGTTTCCCATGGAGGTTTCGCAGGTCTCCTGGGCAGGGTGGTGTGATATAGGTGTCCTGCTGTGTTCAGCCAAGGTTCTAAGCACATTCCCTTCTCCGTGTGGCCATAGACCCACCTGCCCATCAGGACCAGATTGCAGACCTAGAGCAGCTCACGTTTCAGGAGCTGACTCTGAGCATCCTCTTAGGACAAGGCCAGAGGCGTGCTTAGACAATGCATCCTAGGAGCTTCTGGTGTAGCCTTGAGTGCTCAGACGCTTCCTTTCTGCTTCTAACTCATTCCTGAGAACGATCCGTGTTTTATGGAGAAACTTCAGTGATGGGTTTGGTTTCAGGAAATCTGTGGTATAAACCTGGTTTAGTGCCTTGCCTGCTGCAGGATTACATTGCATTCCCTAACTTCTCTGAGCCTTCTCTTTGTGTGTAAAGTGGATTTGCTTTGCCGATGACTTGAGGCTGCTGTGATGGCTACACAGGATCTGTTTTGTGAAGCTAGTGGAAAAACGTGGTGTTGGTGTTCCACGTGAAGGTTGACAGTTTATTTAAATGAGGGGGTCTCTACCTACTCAGCACTCTGTGGATAAGGGTCAGAGCTATAGTAAAAAAGAAACAAAAAGAATCTGGCGAAGTGTCACGTGTCAATTAGAGGATGTGGAATGTGGTCACAGGGTTTGTGCCCTCTGTGGTTCATGTTGGACCAAAGTTCTGGTTAATCTTGCCCTGTCTGTCCTTATCTATTTTCTTCTCTAAGTCATTCAGTGTTACTGCCAATGGTAACAGTGACCACTCACTGGGCTCTAACTATCTGCCGTATCCCATACTCTGTGCTCTCCGTGCTCCCTCGACCCTCGCCACCCTCCATGTCACTTGTGGACAGAAGTGAAGTGTGGGGAATGTAAGTAGCATGTTAAGGTTGCACACTCGAAAGTTCCCGAGCCTTGGCTGGTAGCCTTGGTAGCCCCATTTGCCTGGATCTCAGGCTCTCAGCTATTTTTTTTTTTTGAGTAACTGATTTCTTTTGTGATGGAATTCAACGTCGGCGTCAGTAGATGGTTTCTGAGAACTATGTAGTTGCTATACATTGTTCTAGATGAAACAAATATATCCTTGCCTTTGTCTCAGGGGCATACATTCTAGCTTGGTGGTAAATGAACTGAGTTTTAAGCTGCGCTGGGCAGCTTGCCTCGGGCTGTCTTAGTTTTCTCATTTGAACCAATGTGTCAATCTGAGTAGTTGATCTAAAGTTTCCTCTAGCTTTGACTTCAAAATTCAAGACAGAGAGCATAGAAATTCCTAGTCTTAAAACTCATTGTGAAATTGCTGGCAGCCTGTCGTACTTCTTGTTTGAGACAACCACAGTGGGCTAGGATGCTCAAGTGTATGTGTAGCGTATGTCTAGAGATTAGACCCCAAAGGTTCTGGATACAAGTCATTTTGTTGGTCCTTCAGTCTTGGGTCAATTCCAGGCTGAATCTCTGAGGAATCCATGAAGTGGAAGACCCTTAGAGGCTGGGATTCTAGCTGACCTGTTAGTCTCTCATGAAGGGGAGAATTGTGGGTCTGTCACACAGTGCTGTCCTTTGTGTGCAGACTGCACAGAATTCAGGAGGGGCTTGCTGACCAGACTTGTGAAAACAGGAAGAGTGGAAGAATGAATGATGACTTTAGGAGGAGCTCTGCATTTGCGGCCTGACAGGGACGTGATTTCATGGAGAGTAAACTTGTCTTGGCGACCAGGTCACCCAGTTCTACTTGAGAGCCAGCCCTTGGCGACATTACCACCATCATCACGATCATTACCATGGCAAGTTGGCTATGGATGGGGCACGTTGGTGTCAGACTTAATCCACATTCTTGCTCAGCATAATGTTAGATCTAGAAGCTCAATGAACTACAGAGGAAGGAATCAGGGGCATGTGAGAGCAGGGTGACTTCAGTTGTCGCTCCTACTCTACCTAATCCCAGTGATTCAAGTGCAAGACAATGGGTGTGATTCAGCTGAGCCTTTGGCTGACAAAGATGGAACTAACCTGGTTTGAGTCCAAATTGCTTCTTGCCTTTGCTCGAATGAGTTTCAGAAATGCTTCTGAGTTCCAGAGATGCCTTAGCTGGTGTGGTTCTGCTGTGTCTGGGCAGGCTGTTGTGGGCATGGGGATCTGCCCCTTTCCTTCCCTTCCTCTCTTTCTTTCCCCTTCTTTCTTTTCTTTTCAGTAACTCATTTCTGATTTTTGAGCTTAATTGCCTACCTCGATGTTTGTTGTAGAACAGGACAACTGTCCTTAGCTGGGCTCAGTGTCAGTGGGAATGTTGGGACAGGTGTGGCCAGTGGAGCATTGCTACCCTTCCTGGAATGTGGCCTCACCTCCTACTTGTTGACCTTCCCACATAGGAAATGGCAATTAGTATGGCCAGACTCTAGCAGGTATGGCCGCAGCTTACCCAGGGTGAGCTAAGGCAATCACCATCATTATCATCATTGTTAGAGATTGTCTATGAACAGGATGTATTGGTGTAGCATCACTCTCTTTAGTTTTTCTTTCTTTCAAGTCTACATGTAAAATTAAGATCCTGGGTAAGCTCCAAGAAGAGTGGACACAGAACCCTGAGATTAGGAGCAAACCTCTGTGGCTGGAAAGGAGCAAAGTCTGGTAGTCCAACTTGGGAGCCATTATATTTGGGCTCATCATTCTCATCTATGTACTTTGGTAGTCCTGGGGACAGAGTTATCATTGTTTTTTTTGCTTTGTACACGTTTTGAATCCAACACCTACCTTTATTTTCACATCACCAGCACCATGTCTACACCACCATTGCTTCCAGTTCTCTGCCCAATGTCAAGTAAAGAACTGTTATCATCTGCTGGCTCTGTCATTATCATCACTACCTTTTCCTACTACCACCTCTGCCACTCCTCATTACTGCTGTGATCATGTTGAATGTTAGTGCTACCTCCATTCATCATCATCACCATCACCATCACCATCACCATCACCATCACCATCACCATCACCATCATCATCATCATCATCATCATCATCATCATCATCATCATCATCATCATCATCATCGCCTCCCCTGCTACCAAGGCAATATCCACCTCAGTAACAGCACTTCTGCTGCCCACCATTACCACTGTCTTCATCACCACGGACACCAGCGCCATTACTCCTTACCACACTGTGCCACCCACTGCACCTCAAGTGCCACCAATCTATCACTGTCACCTCTGCACAAGCCTCCACCATCACCATCTCATCCACTGTCACTTCCACCGTTGTCACCATGATGTGTCCTCATCCACACCACTGTTTCCACCACCATTACAGCCAGCTAGAGGGTGTGCTTGAAGGGTACACGGCCATTTCCACATGAGTGAAGGGCCTTAGGAGAGAAGTTAAATTACTCCGTATCAGTCAAGAACCGAGAGTTAGAAAAATAGACAAAATCATAAGGAATAATTACATTGGAGTAAAGGTAAGACATGAGTTCTGTGGCACTGAGGAAGAGAGTGGGATGAAGATCTCCGAGAAATTACAATGAATTTATTGTGGAGCTTTTGGAGTTTTTTTTCCCTTATTGGGCGAATCCCCCAGGTTGCCTTAAGGAAGGAGAAAAAGACAACCCTTTCTTCCTTAACATTTGATAATGCATCTAATGCAGAAGTAACAGGTTCCTTCTGATGGTTTTTATTTTGTAAAACCAAAACTGCTTTACAATACTGGGATGTTGTCTCTTTTAAACACTGATCTATTTTGGGTAAGCGTGAGATTCTTTGTGATCACCATTTCCAACTGTTGCTCCTACAGCATCCTCCCATAGGGCACTGATGTTATAATCTGCTGTGGATTTTCCCCTATTTCATTACCTCTATGTATGCAGTTATGAATCAGATGGTTGTGTATCTTGTGTTACCTGAGTAGTTTATTTTGTCTTTCTTTCCCTTCCCTTTGTTTGTTTTGCTTTGTGTTTTTGCTTTTTCATTCAGAAATAAATTAGCACAGCTGTTAAGAGGCTGGATCTTGGGGCTGGAATGACTGGATGCAGAGGAGATACTTGTTACACCTTAGTCACATGATCTGAAGTTTTGGACATTCTTAGAGTCAGTTTCCCCTTTTGTAAATTGGGATGTTAGCATACTTATATCCATGGTGTTAGCAATTAACTGATGTAAGCATTTGGACCATGCTGGGGTACACAGTGCTGAAAGGTGTAATATCAAATTATTGATTACCACCATTCCTTCGCAATTGAAAGTTGCATCTGCCCCAGTTACACGGCCATTTCTCATCTGACAGGCACACGGGCTACTCTGATGTCAATGACTGCAGACAAAGCTCAATGCTATTTTTGAAATGTGTCCTATTTATATGAATGATATAGTTATTTAAAAGTAGACAAGGAATATATTTGGTCAGGTGTAGTGTGCGTACCTTTAATTCCAGCACTGAGGCGGAGGGAGGTGGATCTCTGTGAGTTTAAGGCCAGCCTGGTCTACAGAACGAGTTCCAGAACAGCCAGAGCTACATAGTGAGACCGTGTTTAAAAAAAATTAAGAAAAAGAGAAATACAAATTGCTCCTATCATATTGCTATGAAGCCTTTGCTAGAAGAATATAATGGTTGGGTGAGGCTGAGGAGATGGTTCAGTGGTTAGAAACACTCACTGCAAAATTGGAGGATTAGAGTTCAGATCCCAGCATCATGAACCAAGACAGGTGTTCCATGCACACTGGTAACTCCAGTTCTGAGGGGCCATGGACACAGGAAGATCATTGGGTATTGCTAGATTCCAGTCCAGGTAAGCAGAAACTGCAGCATGCCCCAAGTTCAGGAAGAGATCCTTCCTTGAAGGAATAGGAAGGGTGGTAGAGGAGGCTATCTCCTTCTGACCTCGGTGTGCGTGTACACAAGTGTGCACTCATACATACAGTCTCCCACAAACTGCTAAATAGATTAATTTAAAATGAAGAAAATACAATGATCGTGCACAGATATCTGCTTCCTGTAGTTTTAATTTTCTTTCAGTAGTCTGAGCCAGAGAGCAATTTCATAGGTAGAGGACCCTTAGGACTAGTAACCAACTTGGGACTACATAGAAAGCCACTTTTGGGAGACTTGGTACATGCTAGCCTCTTTCCTAAGCATGTTCATGCTAGCCTCTTTCCTAAGCATGTTCATGCTAGCCTCTTTTCTAAGCATGTTCACTCACCTTACCCCAGTTTTATTCACAAGAAAATGGACTCAGAAAAGGACAGAAGCTGTAAATAGTAGATAGATCCTGTATACAGCTGCCAATGTCAGCACACGCAACACTCTTGATATCGGCTCAACACTCTCAACAAATGTCGGTGTTATTCTGGGACTGACTGATGGCTGTAGGGCTATAGAACTGTTACTATTCTCATTATCTGCGCTACTCTCAGACTGTATGTGAGGTGTTCAGACTGAAGTATTCATTTGGTTTGTCTTAGCAAAGTGCTAATGGGATTTGTTTCAAGTTGGTTCAAGATTCTGTTGTATTACTTTATGGTTACAGAACACAGTCTTTTCCTTCTAGTAAGTAAAACACACATGCTCTCCAGATTTTGCCTCTTCCTATTTCTTTTGCCAAAACACCATTTTCCCCCATCTTTGTATGGTTGTTTCAAGTGGTACAATATAGGCAAAGCAGAACCACTTGTATGTAGAAGAACTAATTGAAGGAATGAGTTAGGATCTATAAGTTACCGTGTAATATCTCTGGTAGCCTTAAACTTTAACACTATTTACTATTAAATTGCCATAACTGGCATCTCTGTTGTATGCTCACACAAGAAATAGATATAAATATCATTAAGTGCCATTGTAGACACAAAAGTATACATGTGTGATGGGAACAGAAACTGACAGACAAGGGGCCGCTATGGTGGGTGTCCAAGAGGCTAAGGGGAGTCTTGGATCTGGGGCTGGAGGATAGATCGATTGGTATGGGACGGAGTGTATTGTAGGTAGACTGGAATGGAAGGGACAATCCAGAAACTTATGCAGGAATAAGAAAGAGATGACTTTATTCATTCATTGCTTTATTGACAAGAAGCTGTAGCTACAAAGCTGAGAATGACAGTTTCTACTCTCAAGGGTCTCATCTTGTAGTATGGAGTACAGAAATGCAAATGGATACTCGTGAGACAGTTTACTAGATACACACACACACACACACACACACACACACACACACACACTCTCTAGGAGCTCTCACAAAGAGCAGAAGTGGGGATCAGCATACCTTCTGATCTTGGTAATGATGACTCTATTTGACTGATAACACACACA
>NW_004949114.1:4799551-4800552 GCF_000317375.1 Microtus ochrogaster
ACACACACACACACACTCTGGGAGCTCTCACAAAGAGCAGAAGTGGGGATCAGCATACCTTCTGATCTTGGTAATGATGACTCTATTTGACTGATCACATTGGTGTGTCTACATTATAAAGGAAAGATCCTTGGGCCAGAACCCTTCAGAGATATGTTAGAGGACAAACCAGGCAAAGGCAGGCAGACTGGAAAGGCTATGTAGAAGTGTCTTGGTGGCAAGGCATTTTTGCAGGCTACTCTAGAGATATGAAAGGGAACCCATGATGTGGGTCATGTCACACAGGCTGTCTGAAAATCATGTTAAGAGGGTCCTGTTACTTTATTGAAGATTTTTTTCATATATTTTGGTCACGGTTTTCCTCCTCTAGCTCCTGTTAGATTCACCTCACCTCCCCTGGGATCCAACTCCACACCCTTTCTTTTTTCTCTCTTTAGAAAGCAAACAGACAAACAAAAAACAAAAGCCAAACCAGAGTATATAAAAAAAAAACCTCACAAGAAGTGCACGTGCGTGCACACACACACACACCCAACAAACAAAAACCCACAAATCAGAAACCATAATATACAAGGAAAAGACCAGTAAGACAAAAACAAAAAAAAGTCCAAACAAAGTAATATGAAACAAAAAGTCTACAAAAATACGATTCAGTTAATTTTGTGTGGGTCATCTACTGTTGGGTATAGGGGCCTACTCCTTCCTTCCTTCCTTCCTTCCTTCCTTCCTTCCTTCCTTCCTTTCTTTTTTTCTTTCTTTTCCTTTTTTTTGGAGACAGGATTTCTCTGTGTAACAACCTTAGCTGTTCTAGAACTAACTCTGTAGACCAGGCTGGCCTTGAACTCACAGAGATCCACCTGCCTCTGACTCCTGAGTGCTGGGATTAAAGACCTATGCCACCATTGCACTGTTTTCTTCTTCTTCTTCTTCTTCTTCTTCTTCTTCTTCTTCTTCTTCTTCTTCTTCTTCTTCTTCTTCTTCTTCTTCTTCTTCTTCTTCTT
>NW_004949114.1:4800655-4815733 GCF_000317375.1 Microtus ochrogaster
CTCCTCCTCCTCCTCCTCCTTCTTCTTCTAGTAAGTTTTAAAGATAAACTACTGAGCCGTGACACCAATAAGGTTCCTGGTACCTACAGCTTTTCCCCGGGGGCCTACTTTTAAGTGTGGTTAATATACCAGTGAGATTCCATTGGAGAACATTAATTCTTTCTTTGCACAAGGATGTTAATTGGAGATGTTAGTTGGTCAGGGATGGGAGTCCAGGTCTACTTCTCCCTTTCCAGTGCTGGGACCCACCTGGCTTAGACCTGTGCATGCCTTGTGCATGTTGCCACAGTATCTGTGTGTTTATATATGTATTTGTTCTGTTAATCTGGAAGACACTATTTTCTCAGAGTCATTCATCTTTTCTGGCTCTTAAAATCTTTCTGCCTCCTCTTCTGAACCCCGAGGGGAGGCGTTTGATGAAGATATTCCATTAGAACCTAGTGTTCCACGGTCTGTCACTCTCTGCCATTGCCCAGATGTGGGTCTCTGTGTTAGTTCTGACCTACTACTGTAGGAAGAAGCTTCTCTGAGGATGGCGGAGTAGTGCAGTGATCTATGGGTTCAGCAGAAGGTCGTTAGGAATAATTTTATTGCTGTTGCTTTAGTAGAGCAATACTATTTGGCTCATGGCTTATGCAGTCTCAGGTTCATGGTCACCGAAGCAGAGTCAGGCATAGGTTCATCCCATGGAACGGTCCTTAATTCCAATCAGAGTGCTTTGCTAATTCCACACATTGGAGTCAGGAATGGGTTCATCTCATGCAACGGTCCTTAATTCCAATCAGAGAGTGCTCTGCTAATTCCACATGCTGGTGCCGCTGTTGTACCAGTATATCACACAGGTGGGTTGGTCACTTTTGTAGATTGTAGTTTTAATTTTCATTTCAAAGGAGATTGAGTACTGACAGGGATTTTTATATGAGAGAGAATTGCGATTGCCTCTTTTTTCTTTTAAGATTTATTTATTTATTAGGTATACAACATTCCTTCCATGTATACCTGCACACGAGAAGGGGGCACCAGATCTCATTACAGATGATTGTGAGCCACCATGTGGTTGCTGGGAATCGAACTCAGGACCTCTGGAAGATCAGTCAGTGCTCTTAACCTCTGAGCCATCTCGCCAGCCCATGATTGCCTCTTTTGATCATAGGTTCTTTCTTTAATCATTGGCATCCCAAAGACGACCCTAGCGGCTTTGAGCTTGGTTTAGGCCCATTACCAGGAAAGAGAGCTGAGCCCAAATTCATCAGAACTGGCAGATGCTGATAATGATTTGGGGGAAGATTAGAAGGTGGATCTTAGGAAGGGTGACTGAATTTGGCAGGCCGCATTGGCTTGTGGGACAATGTCAATGAACCAAACAAACAAGTTATTGAATAGATTAGTTCTGACAAGCTGGTGTCATACAATTCTTAAAATGCCACGTGAATTTGACATGTGCTTACTTCTGTCTCACGGCTGAGTGTGTGTGATACGGAAGTGCTAGAGCCCTCCCCAGGCTCCAGCACGCTCCAGGTTCTGTTGCGGCATGGCAGCCATCTTTAAAAGTCAAAGAGAAGCGAGGCCATTCTTTCTGCTGTGGCCCAGAGTCACCTCGTACAGCTGCAGAAAGCAGACCCTGTGGACATGAGCTGCTCTGTATCTAGAGAGGACTCTGTGGAAAAGCTACTCTGAGCTCTGTTTGGGGCCTGAGGTATGAGTGAGTGCTTTGGGAACTGGGGGGACTCAGGGAAGCAACAGAGCTTCTCTCTGCTGAAGTTAACCCTTCTCCTAAGTGAAGGCAGTGTGGAAGACTTGAAGCTCCTCACGAGGACCGGTGACCGCCTGCTTTTGTCACACTGGCTAGGCCAGATCAGCAGGACTCCATCCATCACCCATTCTGGAAGCTCTGTTCCCTCCCAGTGAGGCCTTGCTCTGCCTATGAAGCTCATCAGGTTTAGCCACCTAGCCTCTCTGGTGCTGTCTTTCTTGTTCTTTCTGACAAGATGAAGGGGTTTCTTACCTGCTCACCTGGGAGGATAGATGGGTGGAGTGGACGGTAGTGAACCTAGGTAGCCGCACCTAGCTCTGCAAGGCTTTCTGCTGCGTGAGGCCCATGGGGCTTGACAAGTCTGAGGTGGCCATACCTCACACATTCCGGAAGGAAGGATGCCCTGGGATCCCACTGCTCGACACGTTAACTACTTTGTTTTTCTTTGAAAATACTTTCTTTTACCCTTTTTCCACTTGTTAGGAACTTTAGAGCAGGACTTGAGTTCATCTCCACAACAGACGTGAACAGTAGGTATTATTATCTACCTTTGACAGGTAAATATCTGGTATGTCCATTGCTGATTGTATGTATCCCTTGGCACTCAGGTCATGTACTGTTTTAAGTGATGAGACAGCAAGTAGCATGATGACAAGGGCTAGTGACAACAGTCCTTTGGTCTGCTCACTGTCTCAAGTGGGATGAAGGGCGTGAGTTCAGTGCTCGGTAGACCACAAAACACTAGAGATGGACACCTTAGAGATAAGGCTCAGTGCATTGTAAACATTGAGCAACACTGCCTCATGTGGACCAGAGCTGAGCCCTGTCTCTCGGAACTGCTTTGCCCTAATGGTTTAACTGGTAGCTTCAGCGCTCAAGGTTCCAGATGTTAGACAGGGCATGGTATTAACACTCAATCTGCACGTGCTGTGAAGGGACTCCCTTCCTCTGGCACTCACTGCCACCCGTGTATCCCAAGTCCCTCTGCACTGTTTGAGTCAGGCCTCAAGGCTGCTCGGTAGAAGCCCCTGGGAACCCCTGTCCTGGGATGGAGCAGAGATCACCTTCGTTCTCTGAGTCATGAATCCACATTTGTTTATACCTATGTTCAAAAGTCTGACAAACATGACTTCGTGGAGAAGATGGGAGGGATTTCACCGTTCACCCCTTAATCCATTAGTGATGAGCGTCATCCGTTCTCTCGGCTGCCTGAGTCAAGAGTCTCGTTATACTTTCTTTACTAATATGCCATTCATAAGCTCCTGTAAAAGAATACCCATGTTACAGGTTTGATCAGATAGAAACAGAAAAAAGAAAACAAACAGAATTGAGAATAAGATCAGTAACAAGAATCGAATGAAGAGTCTTGCATGTATTATCTTGACTTAGTCTTTCCAAGATGGATATACACATCAAAATTATATTATTTAGAACATGAATACGCTTAATTTTTCATTTTTCTTTTTTTAAAGATTTATTTATTTATTAAGCATACAATGTACTGCTGGCACGGAAGGCACCAGGTCTCATTACAGATGGTTGTGAGCCACCATGAGATTTCTGAGAATTGAACTCAGGACCTCTGGAAGAGCAGCCAGTGCTCTTAACCTCTGAGCCATCTCTCCAGCCCCTAATTTTTAGTTTTTTCAACTAAAAATTTTAGCCAATTGCTGGGTGGTGGTGACGCACGCCTTTGAGCTCAGCACTCATGAGACAAAGGCAGGTGAATCTCTGAGTTTGAAGCCAGCCTGTTATGCAGAGTGAGTTCCAGGATAGCCAGGGCTACACAGAAAAACCCCGTCTTAAAAAAAAATTGCTGTAGAAACTCTCACCATCAAAGTATAAAATGCTTTTCTGACTTATTCTCATTTTTTTCAATAATGAATAAAGTATCTAACTTTTGATTACACAAGTAATTCTTTTTTCTGAGGCAGGGTTTCTCTGTCTTATTTAGAACTTCTGTAAAATGTAGACAACACCAATCACAAAAGAGATGTTATCTTTAGGCCTAGATTACATGGCATTATTTTAGAATGTGTAATTCCATGTTTATTATTTTATAATCATTTTTCTCACTAAACAATAGTATATCGTATTTTCTCTAGTTTGTTTCAATGGCCAAATGCATTCTACAAATAATGTCTGCTTACTCAATCTCTGCTAATAGTTTATATGATCACTTTCCTCCTGTTGTTGCAGAACTGGTGTAATAAACACGGTCAATTGTTTTCTTTACTTTTCTCTTTATTTTTATTTCACTTAGCTTATTTATTTCTCTGAGGATGCATGTATGTAAGCACACATGTTGAGGTCAGAAAACATTTTTGGGGGAGCAGCTCCCTTCTCACCGTGTGGGTCTGGGTTTTGAACTGAGGTTCTTAAGCTTGGCCACAGTCACCTTTACTTGCTAAACCATCTTTTGGCCCTCAGTTCTTCTGGCAAATTCCTAGAAGCAGTTCCCGAGGTCAGTATTCTTATGTCCTATTTGTGCTCCAGCAAGGGCAGTGTGGCATCATTCTCCACTTAGAACTGGATTCCACCTCTGCCACCTGCTGGCTGTCTGGCCTTGGGTGGCTCAGGAGGAGGAACTCCTCCCTGGAGACAGCAGCATGACAACAGCTCTTCCTTTACCGAGTTGTTTGAAACACAAGGGGTTAATTCCTGGTGAATACTTGGGCCATGCTCTGACCCATAGCAAGCTAAATCCCAGGGCTATCATCATTGTTATTATTGCTACTGCTGCTATTCTTGCAAATGTGTCCTCCTAAAAGAATGTCCCAATTTAGACTCCCACAAGCATTGTATGAGAGTATTATTTCCACATGCCTCTGCCAACACCTTTTATTGTGTTGTTTGTCAACCGGATAAAGCCAGATTGTTGCTTTAATACGTATATTTCCTCTGATTACTAATGGTGCACAATTTTGCATCTTTAGTGGCATTATTTTGTACATTTATGAATTTTCATTCATGAATTTTCTTGCTTCTGAGAGATGGTTCATCTTTTTTTAGTTTCTTCTTTGATGCTCTAAGGACAATATTCTCTTGTAGGTCCTGTGGGTTGTACATACATTTTTCTCCCAGACTGTTTTTTTTTTATATTTATTTATTATGTATACAGTAGTCTGTCTGTGTGTATGTCTGCAGGCCAGAAGAGGGCACCAGACCTCATTACAGATGGTTGTGAGCCACCATGTGGTTGCTGGGAATTGAACTCAGGACCTTTGGAAGAGCAGGCAATGCTCTTAACCACTGAGCCATCTCTCCAGCCCCCAGACTGTTTTTTTAATGTGTGCATGTGACATATGTGTGTTTGGTGTATGTGCATGTGTGTGTCTCTGTGTGTGGTATATGTGCATATGTGTGTGTCTCTTCATATGGTATACATGTGTATGAGTGGTATATGTGTGTATCTGTGTGTGTAGTACATGTGTGTGGTATATGTATGTGTGTGTGGTGTATGTGTGTGTGTGTGGTATATGTGCATGCACATGTGTAACTATCTCGTGTGTCTGTTTCTGCTTGTCTGCACGTGTACAGCATTAGTGCTGTGGCAGTGGAGCACAGGAAAGAACACTGGATCCCCTGGAACTAGAGACCCAGGAGGGTGTGGACTGCCTGATGTGGGCGTTCGGAACCCATCTGGATTTTCTGTAAGAGCAGCTGGGCTGGTGACCCGGAAGTCCTGGTGAGCCTCCTGTCTGTGGTCCCTTACCCCAGAGCTGAGGTTATAGATGCGCACACGTCCATGCCTGGCTTTTTATGTGGGTCTAGGGATTTGAGTTCAGGTACTGACACAACACGCACGCGTGGCTGTCTGCGCCATTCCCCACTCTCCTCCTACATTACTGTGCTATGAGATTATGTTTGCATTTTTAGACATACAAATTGTGTTTTCCCTTATTCTTGCTTATCTTTTCTCACTTAGAGACCCTTCTTAAGTTCAAGTTACCCATCTTTCAGCAATGTTCATTTTTAAGGTTGTTAGTTTTTTAAACAATGTATTTATTTTATATGTATGTTTTGTCTGTATGCACCATGTGTGTGCCCGGTGCCTGTGCAGCCCAGAAGAAGGCACTGGATTCCCCGGCACTGAAATTACAGATGCTGTGGGCCACCATTGTGATACTGGGAACCCAAACCGGGTCCTCTGCAGGAGCGGAAAGCACTCTTAACTATGGAAACATCTCTGCAATCCCAAGGTTGTTAGCTTTTTCATTTGGGATTAAAATAAAATTATTCTGAAGTTTTAATGAGTTTCTCCACATTTGACTCAATTATTTATTAATTAGTTATACTAAATTAGTCATTCTTGTCCCTCTCCCCCTTTGACTGGCCGTTCTATTTCATTGATCTTTGTCTTTTCCTGGGCTCATATTTTTAGTTTGTGTGACTTTATAAAATTCCTTAATATTTGTGTATTGACTGTTGAATATTGCATAAAAACCTCATTAACATAGAAATATTTTTTTGCTGTTATCTTTTGTTATTTCTGTTGTCATCTTGCTATATCTCTAAATAAACTCAATATGGTCATTTAATTTCAACTGACGTATACAAAATACTTAATTTAGGAAATTTGATACCTCAATCAATTTTTAAACTTTCCTGTCTAGAGACACAGAAGTTCTTTATTACTTAATCAGGAAATTTAAAATAATTTTAAATTTTAGAATAGTTTAGAATGTGTGTACAGTTGCAAAGGAAGAGTTGAAGGAGTTCTGTGTGCCCCAAGCCCAGCTTTCCCCATTGCTACCTTCTTAGATCATCAAGGTGCCTTTGCATTGCAATGGAATCAAATTCAATATGCGTTATTGTGGGCTGGAGAGATAGTTCAGGAGATAAGAGAACTGGCTGTTCTTCCAGAGGACCTGAGTTCAGCACTCACATGGTTGTCTGTAACTTCGGGTCCAAGGAATCTGATGCCTTCTTGTGCTGTGTAGGATCCAGCGTGCATGTGGGGCACATCAGCTCATGAAACTACATACACATACACATAAAATAAGGGAAAAATAAACAATTAAAAAGATTGATTTAAAAATACACATTTCTGTGAACTAATGTCCATATTTTTTTGATCTGCACTAGGTTTTTCCTGATGCCCTTTCTGGGTCTCATCATTGCATTCGAGGTAGCCTATCAGCTCATGCCTTTCTTGGGCTCCCTCGACCATGGCAGCTCCTTAGACTTTGGTTATTTGTGACAACCTTGACTGGTGAATTACTACTCAGTATTTTAGAGTGTTCTTCAATTTGGGTTCATTTCATGTATTCTTCATGATTAAATCAGGTATTGTTTCTAATATGGTTAGGACAAAAAGAAAATCAGAATCCACTCTAGGATCTTAGCTTTCTTGAGGGAGGCACTCTCTCTTCTAAGAAAACTCAGTTAGCATGACTTTAAAGAGGGGGATTCAGTGTCCATCAAGAGTATAGTGACTTATACAGAAATAGCTTATTGTATGACCTACATGAAATTCTAGATCAACACATGGTGGGTTCAGGGCGCTTTCTGAGCAGGCAGATTGATGTGTTTTCTCCCTTAGTCTTACAGCGTCCTCACACTTTCTCGAGAGACCCCAGACCAATGCCCTTGCAGTAGTGAGTGGTGGTGCACTGGCTTGAGTCCTCAGACCCAGCCTTACTGTGCTTGAATTTGTCCTGCAGACAAAACCTAAAAGAGCGGAGTGGTAGGTGGTGACTTCCTCCGACTATTTTGCCCAGGAGGAAAAACTGGGTTCAAAACCTGGCTCCCCGTCTTTACCAGTCATTCGCTGCAGTGACCTGGCCTCTAGGTGAGGTGGCTCGCAGCAATTAAGTGTGTGTTACCTACAGAGGAGGAACAAATAACAGCTTGACTAGAATGTGGAGGCTCCCTATTATTATAATTCTTTTTCCATACTAGTCATTGATTTAACCTAAATTTTAAATGTATGCAAAGGGCCAATAATCCTATATCAAACATGCATTAAATATTCCATCCACGCTCATAGGTGGGGGATGTGGAAGAGGTAGAAACTGGAACTAGTCCATATGGTTGTGAATCCGGAAATACTAAAGCCGTGCATCATGTTATTTGTGGGGTTTATTTGCTTGTTTTCTTTTTAATGAATGACAAAATTAATGTCCATTGACTGGAAATTAACAGCCTATCTTCATCGTATTTTTCAGAACAGACAGTTTTTACTGTGGGGTAAATAAATTAAAATTATTCTATATGATATTTGCATTTTGATTTGAAAGTTAAGAATCTGTCAAAAATCTATGCATTATGTAATTTGACAAGATTAATTTTCATTTGAGAGAAAGGAGTCCCTAAGTGTCTCCAAAGAGGGCCGCTAATTAATTGAAAGCCCTCCAAAAGCTGTTTGAAGTGTGTAGTGTGGTATGTGACTGTGTGAGTGTGGTATGTGGTGTGTGAGTGTGTGAGTGTGGTGCGTGGTGTGTGAGTGTGTGAGTGTGGTGCGTGGTGTGTGAGTGTGTGAGTGTGGTGTGTAAGTGTGATGTGTGGTGTGTGATGTTGGAAAAGAAAAACTCCCACCGTTTTTTAGAGGGAATAACTTTAAAGGTACTTAAGTGGCTACGTTTGCTTGGAGCAGTTTGGACTTAAACGTCTCAATCTTTTTTTTTTCTTTTTTTTATTTATTTTTTTAAATTTATTTATTTATTAAAGATTTCTGTCTCTTCCCCACCCCCCCCTCCCATTTCCCTCCCCCTTCCCCAATTAAGTCTTGACACTATATTACATCTAAGTAATTGTATGTGGTGTTCTGGTTTCAAGAGAGAAGATGAGGCAGCTGCTGTGTGGCTTGGATGAGCAGGCACACCACAGGTGCACAAAGGTTCTAGTGTGGAAATCACTATTGTTTTGGCCGAAGCCTTTAGCCTCTGTGGATCAGAAGTTACCCTCTAACATGTCTCTGGAACACTGTTGACTGGATTTGCACTCATTGTGATGATTTGCTTAGCTGGTAGGTGGGTTGATAATCAAACATGAAAATGAAGAAGTCAAACCAGTGCTCTAATTAAGATGGAAGACTGCCTGTGGCTGGAGCTCGGCTCTGGGGCCACCCACAGAAAAGGCTGGGTTTTCTCTAGGAAGTAATGAACTATATAAGCCTTTGGCTGAGTCTTTTGCCCTACGTTGTAAGTAGATAATTATGCCTTAAAAAAACAATGCTTAGTTACTGAAAACAAAACAAAAAGCAAACAAGCAAACCAACGATCAAACTCTTCTGCAAGACTCCTGTGTCTGTGGGTTGACTCGGCCCCTTCGCTCTGAATGAGACCCAAATGGTCTCCAGGGAGGCATCCCCACTGCCAGCTTCCTTGTAGAACAATGCATCATGGAGCTGAACTAATCGAATTTCTAGGTAGATTTTTCAAAGATAAACTCTTTCCTGAATGGTCAATGGAGGGTCGGACCTAGTCTCTCGGGACCCTACCTGAATCCTCTGTGATTTAAGATTCATTTGTCTTTCATTTTTGTCAGCCAGTCAGAGATTTATTCCATGTGAAAACATTCCTATGTGTCAAACATTTGGTCTAGTTCTGCCAACTAAACAATCCAATTTGTACTTTTGGGCTTGGAGTGATTTTTCTGAATTTTTTATGTTAAAATTTTATAAATTGGAAAATATTTGTAAGTTTAGCATCTCAATTATTTATTTTAAAAACAAAATTTTTCATTTATAAGAACCCCAAAACACAAGATTTATGTTATTATGAACCAAAAGCTAAGCTGATGCTGCCTGCCTTTTTAGCAGTAAACATTCTCCCAACATTTATTTCTTTTAGCATATTGTAATTATTTTTCCTGTTTCTACGTCGTTCTCTCCTAGTGAGCTTTAATGCCCACAAGGACAGCAGAATTGTGTTGCTATTATCTGAACTTCTAGGACCTGGCTGGATCCCAAGCAAAGGATTCCATTGCATGCTTATTGAGTGATTGGGTAGGTGACTGGATGTGTCACACTAGTTGGATGAGTCATTGCCTTTGTATGTAGCTGCCAGCATTCTTGTGTTGAAGGACTCAACACCAGTCTGTAGTGTGAGCTAGATATTGGCTCGTCTGCCTTTGGATGCTTGGGGTCCTTTCCACTGTTGCCTCATAGATGGAGATGGCAGTTTCATGCCCTGGAGTTCCTGACATTTCTTTTCAGAGCCACTTGGTGTCAGAAACAGAATGGGACTTAATATATGCACAACCCCATACTTACAGGCAAGGACTTGATGGTTTTTAAGACCAGCTTTTATTCCTACCGTGGAGTTGGCACACAGATGACATTGGAAGAAACTAATGGTTTGATTTCATAGGATCTCGAAGTAGAGACTTTAACATGATTTGAAGCTGTGGACAGAAGAGTGATATTCGCCTACTCTTGTCTTGGGCAATATCCGGGGCTGTGCACATGGAGGGCATCTGCCAGCTGGAGCGTCTAGCAGAAGTGTTGATAATTACCAGCTGGGTCTTGTTGCTGCCTACCCTGACCCTTTCTTACAACCCGTTAAGAACACGTTGTGAAACTCCCCTCTTCCTTCAACCCTTCCTGCGAGTCAGCTCCCCTGAGCCACTCCCCACCCCTTATCTTCCCAGTCCCACCCCTCCCCGCCAGTGGCTGGGGTCTGGAGAGCTGCGAATAGAGGTGCGCAGTGCGGTGACTTTATCAGGTATTTTCCAGGGTTCTGTGAGCAGGCGGCAGGCCTGTTCTAGATCCTGCCACACCCTTAGGTTTTTTTTTTTCTGCCCTACCACTGAGCCCCGAATTTCTTCATTAGAAATTGGGTCAAGATAAATTTGGGTGATAGTTTTGTCAATAGATAAGTTAAGCGGCAATTATGTATGCACTAGGTCCAGAGTCAGTGCTTTGACTAATTTTACCTCTGGCTGAGTAGTCAATGTATAACTAGAAAAACACACCTGTCATTTGAGGACCGAGACCTTAAGTATAGATTAGTGAGCCAGTTTTAAAAAAGAATGGTGTTTTATGCAATATTTTTTAAGAAGTAAGGTTTAAATGAGTGAGGTTGGATATACATAGTATAGATGCTGTCAAACCTTCTGTAGGCATTAGTGTTCGGAAGGTTCACTGCGGCTGGAGCTTTTCCTTGTTCCTCAGCTGGGACCTTACGGTCAGTTTTGTGTCTCTCTGTCCTGTAGAAGGTAGGCACACTTTCCTCTGTGTCTTGGAAGCTACTTGAGGTTAGCTATGTCCAATTTTCCAGCTTTGGAGATTACCCTGATGGTAATCGCTGTCATCAGATTCAACACAGACAAAATCTGTGACTAGCATGGTCAGTCCACACTCTTGGCCTGGTTGGTGGAGGGTGAGGGAGGCTTGGTCTCCATATCCAGAGTCATTGCCCGGGTTCTGTGTGCACATGTACATGCCTGTGGCACATGCTGTGCAAGACTGTTGTGGGCAAGCGTCATGTGTGTGAGATTCTGCAGGGTAGTATGGAAGAGTTGCTTCCTCTCCCAGAAGAACAAGAATAAAGAGGTGGATCTGGGTTCAGCTGACTGTGAGGAGTTGCCACATATGGAATCCTACCTGACCTAAAGAGCATTTGCCATTTGGATTTGATTCAAGCATTTGTACCTGATTCAGCTTCTGTGGTATTAAAGGCTCAGGTGTGGCTACTTTGGTAACTGGGGCATGGTGTTCATATAGTCCAGGTCCACCCATGGAAGCCTTATAAATGGAAGTCTGGGCCTCAGTGCTGGCTTTGGGAAGAATGTGCTCAACCATGCTTCTCCCACCAGCCTTCCCACACCCAGGCTTCTGTAGCAAGACGTCCTTCATCACTGCCTCCTATGCCCTCGGATGGGTCTGGTCCAGGCTGTCTCTGATAGCAAGCCAGTCCTGGTGCATCCAGAAATTCCCTAGGCTCCTCTGTGTAGATCCTTGGCCCTCTCCATTCCAATCTATCTCCTGAGCTCGCACTTAAAAGGTTTTTTGCTCATGCTGCATTTACCGTCCTGTCTATTGATTCCCGCCTCCTTTGTGAACTCCTATCTTCTTTCTCCAGCCTCTTAACTCTCCCCACTTCGTGTTTCTAGTATAGTTCCTACTGTTATTCAACTCTGAGCTCCTGTAGTATCCTGGGCTTATTAGGGACTTCTTTTCCTTGACTTTGGTGACATTAGCCCATCTCTTGTTTTTAATATTTTTTTTTGTGTGTGATAGCAGCTCTCAAGTATATATATACACTTATTTCTGACCCAAATACTTTGAGTTCCTAGTATTCACCTGTCTGAAAGTGCCCCAGAATTCACTTATTAGCCCAAGCTAGAACCTTGGAGATTTCTGCCATTTTATCCTTATTCATACCATGTAAAGATTATTGTTAAATGAAAAGAATACATTAATTAAGCTATTGATAGTATATTGATTTGCTATTATTAACCAAGGAAATGTGATCAATGACGTTCTGCCAGCAGATTCATGTCTGAGAATATTCATTCTTACTGTTACTCTTTTTAAAGATAAGGTGTGTGTGTGGGGGGGAAGGCTGGTCCCGCAAGGGGTGGCTGGTCCCACAAGGGGCCTTGGTAGGTCATCCAATGTCTTGACGTGGTAGTGGCAGGTCACCTGAAGCTTAGGTGAGTCGGCAGGTGGGAGACCACAGCGGGTGAGAGACAGACAGATACTCCATGTAGAGAGGGAATTTGGGTATAGAATTTATTTAGTAGGTTATGGAAGGGAAAAGGAAGGGGAAGGGGAGAAGAGAGAGATGGGGGAGAGAGACAGGCAGCAGCCACCTCCTCAGAAGAAGGATGGAAAGAATAAGAGGCAGCCTGGAGGAGGTGGGAGATCTGATTGCCTCTGTGGGTGGGAGGGGTTGGGAGTGGGTGGGACTTGTCTCTTAGATAGGTCAGGCCAGCAGATCATACATTCCTATCTCTCTCTCTCTCTCTCTTTTTTTTTTTTTCGAGACAGGGTTTCTCTGTAGACCAGGCTGGTCTCGAACTCACAGAGATCCACCTGCCTCTGCCTCCCGAGTGCTGGGATTAAAGGCGTGCGCCACCACCGCCCGGCTTCCTATCTCTTTCTTATAATAAAAAGGCAGGAAGTTAGGCACAATAGGTTAAAAGACTTGGGACAGTAGCTTCTCAAGACTTCTTCCTGCTCATTTCTAGGTGTCATCTTCATTGGGGATGGGGAACCTGAGAAAGCTGGGTGCTGGTCACATCCTGGGGTAGCCGGTCACTTTACTCCTATCCAGAGTTTGTGGTATGGAGCTGTCTGGTGTCTCTTGAACCTGACAAGGTATTGGCAGAACAGAAGACAAAGCTAAGTTTAGGAAGAAAAGAATTTCAGGACCAAGAAATTGAGAGTGGTGTATTTGACCTGTTTAAGGTGGAATCTTCAATTCGGCTCCCTGGAACTCACAAGAATTTTTGGAGTTTGTGAAAAAATAAGTTTTAAACAGCTGCGTATTTGTACCAGAATGACTGTGACAGGTTTTTTGTACAATGAAAAGTATTTTTAAGACTATGAAAAGCAGAGTGAGAAAGAGATTTGATAACTCGTATTTGTCCGCGTGTCTTTATAACTTGCAGGTACACACTTTAATAACTTATGTTTGTATTTTATTGAAATTTGTTTGGTGAGGCTGTCATTTTAAACTGACAAAAACCTCTCAGCTGTCAAACTGCATCAGAGATCTTTGAGAAGGACAAAATTTTACTTGAGCAATTATTGATTTAAAGATGACAGAGAACTTACTTGGTTGTCTACCTAGAGCCCCTTCTCAGGGTCCTCCATGGTTGTTGAGGATCATATATGCCTTTTGCTGTTTAGCCCAGGGTCTGCTAGACTTTAAAGATCCTGTGTGTTAGAAAATATGTAGAAAGACAGCCTACCTTGACCTGAGCAGTTAGGCTGTTGGTTCCAGTGATTCTGTCCATGTCTGGAGATCTTCAGTTTAGATGAAAGGCATTTTTGCTCAGTGGTCAGCACTTGGCAGTTGATGAAGCGAATTGAGGATGGATGTTTTTCTGTGCCCATCTGTCTTCTGTCTTCTTTGAAGGAAGTAGAGTGCTGCTAGGAGCCAACCTGTCTCTGTTATGAAAAGTCTTTTTTTAAAACTTTATTTAAATTTACATATGAGGGCTCTGCATGTACACCTGCCTGCCAGAAGAGGGCATCAGATCCCATTGTAGATGGTTGTGAGCCACCGTATGGGTGCTGGGAATTGAACTCAGGACCTTTGGAAGAGCAGCCAGTGCTCTTAACTGCTGAGCCATCTCTCTAGCCCATGAAAAGTCCTTTAATAATTAAACATTTAAATACCATTTCCCCAGATGTCTGAGCAGTTAAAGGCTGTTTATTGGGTATATATAAGTTATAACTACAGTATAGGATCTACCTGGAGAGCTGGGTCCAAGCTTGACTGTATTGGCTCTCAACTTAACAGGTGAGAGTTGTACTTGTAAAAAACAAAGGAGAAAAAACTGTTTGCAATAGAAGCTTAGCGTTCGAACTGACAATAGTTAAAAAAACAGCTTAATATATTGTAAAGCAGGGTTGGATTAAATATACTATATTTTTGTAAGAGATTTAAGAGTACATATCAATTTAAAACATGCTTTTGTAGTCTGGAATGAGATATAATGAACAGACAATTATTTAACACTTAACAGTAAATATACATACTTTTACACCCAGTTGAATTTAAAGATGGCGGGACTTGGTCACCTGACCTTCCCTTAGTTAAGATTGTGGTGAGGTCATCTGACCTGTCATCATTCAAAATGGTGGCATTCATGTGTTGTACGGAGAAACCATGTTTTCAGAGCCATGGGAATTTAAAATATATAAATAACAAGAGAGACATAGAGGCCATGTAGAACCTACACTTAAAACAAAACTACATCTGTGTGGTCACAGCATTTATACATTCTTTCATACATGAAGTAGAGATTAAAATTACTCAGCACCGTGAGTCACTGTGTTACTGAGCTGCCCTGCCGCCACCAGAGGTGGGAAGAGAGGGCTGGACTTGGGAAAAGCCACCTCGCAAATCTGACTAATCTTGCTGGTTTTTGTGGGACCAGCAGTAGCAGTGGCAGAGATAGAATAGAAGGAATAGGAGCAGTGATATACTCCTTCTAACAAGATTGCAGTTAAACCTCCCCAAATAGCACCACCACCAACCAAGGACCTTGTGTTCAAATACATAGGGCAATAGGACATGTTCTCATTCAGATACCACACCTCCAATGTTCTTTCATCATCACCATCATCATCACCACCATCACCACCATCACCATCATCATCACCATCATCATCACCACCATCATCATCACCATCATCACCATCA
>NW_004949114.1:4816625-4838920 GCF_000317375.1 Microtus ochrogaster
CATCATCATCATCATCATCATCACCATCATCACCATCACCATCATCATCATCATCACCATCACCATCATCACCATCACCATCATCACCATCATCACCATCACCATCATCACCATCATCATCATCATCATCATCATCATCATCACCATCATCATCACCATCACCACCACCATCATCACCATCATCACCATCATCACCATCATCACCATCATCACCATCATCACCATCATCACCATCACCATCATCATCATCATCATCATCATCATCATCATCACCATCATCACCATCATCATCATCACCATCATCATGATCACAAAATGTACCTGTCATCTCTGTTACCTTGACCCCACCATATTCTAATATCATCCCAGATCACAGCTCCAAATACTAGGTTTCCATCTGACCTGGTATGTACTGCACATGTTGTCAGAGTTATTTTTGTCCAACTGAGACAAGATCTCAAATCTAACTGAAAATATACATTCCCATGGCAGAAAGAGTCACCAAAAAGTGCATTATACTCTGGTTAGGTGCTCTGGAGGACCTACCACTTCTAATGCAGGTGCTTGAATGGACTGTTAGGCATTCAATTCAGTTTTGGAGACTATTCTGTCTTCAAAAGGCCACAATGAGCCTGAGTGAGAGTGTGCCACCAGAGGTCTTTTTCCTGGCTTAGGACAGTGTTTTTAGGTCAAGAATATGAGCCTTGGAGTCTGACAGTCTGGATTCCAGTGCTGGTGATGACATTTACTGGCTGGATAATGTTTTTTAATAGAAGGAAAGGTTTATTTGTGCTTCTAATTCCAGAGGGATAAACATCCATCACTACTGTAGCGGGAAGTATGGTAACAGGTGATTGGTGATGGCAGCAGCGGGCTGAGAGCTCACCTTTTAAATGAAAATAGGAAGCAGAGAGACCAACAAAACAATCTTAATCAAGTTACTAATACCTTTAGGCCCTCAGGCTATCAGTGACTTATTTGTTCACCTGTTGCTGTCTACCAGGACCTGATGAGTGGTGGACGGTGGCCTATGCTATGTCTCAGACATACAAAGTGAGTGGATAGCACATGACCGAGGTATCACTGGGCGGCTGATTTGGGACACTGTCCCCACCTCAGGGTGCCCATCCCTGGGTGGCTCATTTGGGATACTGTCCCCACTCAGGATGCCCTTTCCGCTTCAGAATCGGTTTGTTTCTCCATCCTCGGGAGCATGAGAGTGGTTGTGCGCTCTTTCCTTCCTGAGTTATCTCTGAAGTCACTGCTCTTCTCTATCATCTCACGAAGGCCTCTTCTGCTTCTCAGCCCCACTGTGTTGGGAGTTTCTAGGGGCTTGGTCTTCAGCCTTCTCGATCTATATTCTGCAGAAGGTGACCTCTTCACCTTAAAATGTAGGCACTACCATTTAATCACGGCTCCTCAGTGTAGATTCCCCAGTCTTTCCCCCTGAGTTCCTGACTGAACGCCTTCTGTGTTTGCTTGGGTATTATAAACATCTCATCTCAAGTCCACTAAAAACTGAGCTCCTGGTCTCAATTAAACCCAGTCCTCCATCTGTCCTAGTTCAACAAAAGGTAGCCACTGTGAGGCAGTGATTGTTCTAGAAACTGTGGGTAAAAAATCCTGTCTCCTGTCCTTTTTGCATGTTTCCTGTAGTCTGTGCGCAACTTTGAACTGGAGCGATATGTTAAATATGTAAAGATAATGACAGTCTTCTGCCTTAAAAATCTTTAATCATTTGTATTATTTTTAGAGAAAATTTTGTGGGAATTGAGTCCTTTGTACAACCCTTCCTATTACAATTTTGAGTCATATTCTCTGTCTTTGTGGTGTGTGTTTGTTTGTGTGTTTATATACAATTTCTCCCCAAATATTTTGTTTCTATACTCACAATTTTTTCCTATCTTCTCTTCACCTGGAAGGTTCACTGATTCCTTGCTTTATATACCAAAGTGTTCTCTTCCATCTCTAATGCAATGAAATTTAGATTATGTGTTTACTTCTATGAGTGCTATACTGATTTATTTTTCTCCTGGAGCTTGTGTTTAGGTATAGGACTGCATATGCCTGCTACCACTGCACGCCCACCATTACACACTCACCTCCACTGCACACCCACCACTGCATGCTCACTGTTGGGAGTTGCAGACCCTCAGACCCTTAATTTCCTATGACCTTTTCCTATTACCTCTCCTGGAGGTAAATTACTTCTCTATGCTTGCAGCTGCTCTGATCACAAAACCCTCATGAGTTCCTGATAACAAGGAAGTGGTTTCTGGTGAGCTTGCAGTAGAAAGTCTTGAGAGCTAGGGCGTGGCCATTAGTCAAGGAGAGCACTATATAAGCTGCCTTGGATCATAATAAAATTGGCATTCTTGCTTCAAGAGTGACCCATGTTCTATGTGTTCTTTAATTCCTAGATCCTTGCCCAACCATGGTTCCAGGTGGTGTAGGTGCTACAGCCCACCACTACCTGCCCACCAGTGCACACCACCATTGCATGCCCACCACTGCACGACAACTACTATACACCCACCACTGTAACTCACCACTGCACAGTCACCACTGCATGCCCAACATTGTACACCCACCTTGCACGTCCACCACTGCATGACAACCACTGCACATCCACCACTGTAGCTCACCACTGCACACTCACCACTGCATGCCCACCATTGCATGCCCAGCACTGTATGCCCGGCACTGCATGCCCAACATTGTACACCCACCCTTGCATGCCCACCACTGCATGACAACCACTACACATCCACCACTGTAGTTCACCACTGCACATTCACCACTGAATGCCCACCACTGCTAATTTACCACTGCATGCACAACACTGTATGCCCAACATTGTAACCCACCATTGCAGTCTGCCACTGCACACCTACCATTACATACTCATCACTGCATGCCCCACCACTGCAACCCACCATTGCATGCTCATCACTGCAAGTCCACTACTACAACCTACCATTGCATACTCATCACTGCAGTACACCACTGCACACCCACAACCGCAAACCACTATTGCATGCCCATTACTGCTCTCCCACTATTGCAATCCACCATTGCATGCTCACCCCTGCATGTCCACTACTACACGTTCACCACTGCAACCTATCATTACATACCCATCACTGCATGTCCACCACTGCAACCTACCATTACATAACCACCACTGCAACCCACCACTGCCTGCTCACCACTGCACATCCATCACTGCACACCCACCACTGCCTGCCCATCACTGCATGCCTAGTACCCAGGAGACAACTTGATATGTAGAAGGTGCTCAAAACTGACAGTAAAGGCAAATGTATATTCTCTAATCATTTTATGGATATTGATCTATATTAACAAGCAAAAGAGGCAGGTCATATATTCTTATCATTACTTTACAGACAAAACTATAAGTCTCGAAAAATTAAAGACTTACTCAAAATATCACAGGTATTGAGAAAGATGAGTTTTAAATCCAGGCAATCTGATTCCTGAGTCTATGCTGTGCTTAAAATAGTTTTAAAGATCCTCCCACTGGGTAATGTGTCAGGGTAGATTTTCTGGGCTAATACAGAAAACTGTGCCTTTCACAGCTAGAAATTTTTTTTATGGTTCAACTAAAACTTTCTAAAATGAAATGTTCAACACTCCATCCTTTAATTATGTTTGTGGGATTCACCATATTGCTTTGTGCAGTAGACTCTCATTTGCATTGGTGTCTTTATTTATTCATTGGCAGGAATTTGGGCTGTTTCTAATCTTTAGCTTAGGAGTAACACTGGAATGAGTATCCTGTATAAACTGTAAGTGCCCACATCCAGGACCCATGGCTAAGTGAGAACTCTGCAGTTATTGGCTATGCATATAGTTGGCTTCAGTAATTACTGACAAAGAGTTTTCCGGTTTGCGCTCTTGGACAATGCCTCATCAACATTGGCATTCTGCCTTTTAATTTTAGGCATTTTAGTCAGTGTGCTATGTCCCATGGTGGTTTTAAAATTTCTATTTCTCTGATGGACAGTGGGTTAAGCAGTATTTTCCTATGCTTATTGGTCATACTGAAATATTTTTATTGTTAGGTTGAGTGTCATGGGCTCCTGAGACTCGGGAAGAGTCAGCCATTTCACCTACCACCTGGGGCTTCCTCTCCCAGGGTCTTCCATGCTGTGAGGTGAAAGCAAACAGCATGAACGACAGTTCCCGCTTGTTGCTTTGCCAGGGTCTGAAATAGGGTTAAGAAACTTGTACTATGTTTTTGGATGCGGCTATCCCTTTAGTGATTGGTGAACCAAAGTTGTTTTGCATCAGAGAGAAAGGAAACTATAGGTAATCAACAAGCAATTCAAGTGCAAAAGGAGATGACAGGTGAAACATTGAAAAGAATTTAGTCCCTATCTCTACCCCCCAAAAAACCATGATAATCCAGGCCATTTGTTTGACTGATTTTTAATCCTGGTTTACAAAACAATGTTTCCAGAGACCTCTCCATTCTGCTCCTATTTATTCATTGATCCAATTTATAAGTTGATCAATGCCAGCCATCAAACACAGCACCCGGAGCAGGTCCTGCAGGGCCACATGCCCTGCAGGAATCATCGCAGCTTCTGTTTCCTTGGCACCAACATTTACTGTCCATTCCCGCGCCACTGGCTGGCCTATTGACTGTGACCAGACTGTGAGGCGGTTTCTGAGTCACCCCAGGTGTCATGTGTCCTGCAGAAGGCTGAGTGTCTCTGTGGCCATTAGGTGGCGCTATTGGGAAAGGAGAAAGATAATCATGTAAACTGTGAGGTAGGCCTGGGAAGAGGGAAGAAAGGGTAGCTTCAGCTGAGCAGGCGTGGGGGCAGCCTGCCTGCATCATCCTGCAG
Organism: Microtus ochrogaster; assembly: GCF_000317375.1. Classification (NCBI taxonomy): domain Eukaryota; kingdom Metazoa; phylum Chordata; class Mammalia; order Rodentia; family Cricetidae; genus Microtus; species Microtus ochrogaster. The sequence goes on from NW_004949114.1 coordinate 4,821,500, forward strand.
CCAGCTTTGATATAAGGCAGGTGTTTGTGGGAGAGAAGGAAGGGCGTTAGTGGAAAAGTCCGGACTAGATAGATGGCAGTGGGGATGGAGGGACAGGGCATATCCCCCAGTATATCAGCTGTCTGGATCGGGACCTGCTGTTCGTATTTACACAGTAATAACCTGGGCATCCTTCTGTGCTTCTGCCACAGCAAACAGCACATCTTCGTATGCAGGTGCACCATGAGGGAGAACAATGCCCCAGCTTGTCCAAAGCTGGGTGGGCTCCCAGGATGCAGAAATTTCAGTGTGAAAATTTGGACATTCCCAGGTGAACTAAGATGAGTGGATTGTTCCACCAGGAATGCCAATGGGTCTCAGAGGCAAGCATTTCCTTTGTCTCTGCCTCACAGGTTGAGCGTTGGTCAGCTATGAGGGTATCGTAGACCTATGAAGTCAGGTAAAGAGAGTAGCAAGCTCCAGGGGACATCTGGGGCTCTTGGGCTGTCCAGATACATGTTATTCCCACACAGGCAGCTGCAAAGCATCGGGAGACAGTGGTCCTGATCCCTGGGACCAGCATAGTACATGGAGCCCAAGAGGCAAGGCAGTGACCTCTTTTGAGTGCTTCCTTTATTCTTAGTGATGGGGTTCTAACCAGCCTGAGCAAGGCAAACATGGTTCTGATAGGCTTTGTCCTTCCCTTAATCCCTTTGCCTTGCTAAAAAACCATTAGATTACATTCCTTAAGCTAGCCATCAAAGTTATAGGCTCTCCATATTTACACACTGGTGTGGTTAGAGGGCCCCCCATATTCACACACTGATGGTGGTTAGAGGCTCTCCCTATTCACACACTGGTGTGGTTAGAGGGCCTCCATATTCACACACTGGTGTGGTTAGAGGCCCTCCATATTCACACACTGATGGTGGTTAGAGGCTCTCCATATTTACACACTGGTGTGATTAGAGGGCCCTCCACAGCTCTTTTGAATAATAACCGAGTCCACACCAGCCTCCCTTGAACTTCTATCAGTTTGCATTTCCCCCACAGGTCCACTGTTGCCATGCACCCAGTTAACTATCACCTAGAAATCACAGGACTGGGGATCTCCTTGCTGCTGCATCTCTGCCCTCTGAAAGACTTCACTACACATGTGGTCAGCTGGGGCAACCTGGCTGTCATGTGGTTGGTCTTAGCTGTCCTTATGGCCTCTGGGCTTTGTGAGCATGGGCTGGGAAGCCTGGGTCAGAACTCTGAGCACAAGACTGTGTGGATCTTCCCATGACAGCTAGATGAAGGCTTTGCCAGCAGCTTGGCGTCTCCTCTCCTATCTGCCATCTGCAGCCTGGTACCCTTCCCATTGCTGAGGCCTCCCCCGTAATCATTGGCCTCTTCTTCTATCTGATGTGGTTGGAATGTCCCTGGTCCTTAGCCCTGCACTTCCTCTCAGGCTCTGGGTATCTGATCTTGGACTCCAATGTGTGCCCTTAGTGTTGGTGAATAAAGACCTCTGCTGAACTTGAGCCAAGCTAGAGACACAGTGTGAGACTTGTCAGCCTGGTAGAAGTGTCAGGCAAGATTCATCTGGGAACCAGCTAGACCCTGGAGATCAATGGAATTGTTCTCAGTGTGGAAAATGGGTGAGAAAAAACTATTCAACTAGCCAGAGGGCAAGAGAATGGCAATTCTGACTTCTAGGGATATTCATGGACTTGAGAGGTCCAGGGGAGTTTGGGAAAAAGCTGTTGGTGAGAGCGCCTGGCAGGAGAGCCAGCTGCTGGTTCTGCACAGGGATACTGACCTCTCGGTTCACCATTTCCCCAGCCCCTGACAGAGTGCCCAGCATTTGGAGAAGGACTGGGTTCTGCTTATGGGGATGATATATCCATGAAAAGACAGTCCCCCCATCTCCCTGGAGTGCCGCATGCACGTCTGTCAGGCCACTGAGGGCTGTGTTCAGGAGTCAGAATCACCTGGTTTAGAATTATGGGGTCCTATGCAAGGTCAAGAATGCTCCTTAACAGAGGGTTACTGACCTCCCTGAATCTGTGTGAGGATCTTGTACACAAGCCTCAGGACTTGGCCTAGACTACCCGCATGATTCCACCTCTCGAAAACTTTCCTCAAATTTTCTCATATTTGTGACTTATTCTAGAAAATCTCTAAATTTGAGAGACCAGTATGATCCATGTGCCAGGAGTCTTCAGTTGAGTTAAACAGCTGGGGTGTGGATCCTATCTCCTTCTCTCAAGACTGAGTGGGGAGGAGTTGGGGGATGGGTAAGGAGCTTCCGTTCTGTTCCCAGGCCAAGCCTTGCTATATCTTCCCCACAGGTGAGTACACTCATGAAGAAACAGCCTTCGGCTCTTTCACACCAGGCCAGCGTTTCCTTGGCCCTCTCACACAAGTTTGCAGCTCTGTTCTGTTCCTAGGTGAAGGAGCACCAGGACGAAACCAGGTCACCTAGGTTACATTCACTGAGATCAATCTGAATGGTCCTCAAGTTTGTTTTCCTCTCAGAGGCGCCTTTATTTTCTCTGATGTCTGTGGCTGTTGCTGTGTTTATATGGGGTACCTCTTCCAGACAACCTTCTCTCCTCCATTCCAGTCCTTTCCTCGGGCAACAGGCCAAAGAGCAAACAGACTATAGTGTAAAGGACCCTGCCCGAGGTTTTCAGCATGGGCGGGGAGATGTCAGCTTTTTGGTGTGTTGTCTAATATGTGAGGTATGTGTGTAGATCAGCCTGGTGAGGCTGAGGGGGCTGGTCTACATGCTCCGAAGGGGGGAATCTCTCTCTCTCTCTCTCTCTCTCTCTCTCTCTCTCTCTCTCTCTCTCTCTCTGCTGCTGCTGCTGCTGCTGCTGCTGCTGCTGCTGCTGCTGCTGTCTTGTGTATCTGTGAGATGTTTTTATTTTTTCCCCCAGATCTCCTTCCGAAAGGAGACTATCATTGCCGCAGACAGCAGAGGTGAGGAAGGGACACACATCACGTCAGTTTTAAGAATAGCTTTATTACATACTTTACTTTCACCAAGGAGAAAAAGGCAAGGAAGCCGGGGATGAGCCAGCTCCTCTCACAAAGACACAAACTTAAGACCATATATGGCGTCCAAAGCCCCCTCAAGCCAAATGGTTCAAAGCACACCACCCATGAAGCCCAAAGACTGACAGGGGTCCCAAGATTCCCACTTGTGTCTCCTTATTGACTGTTTGAATTCAATCTTTCAAAATATTTTGTTTCAATTTTACAAAGCACAGACCACATTACAATGCCTAACCATTTTTTTTGTTAGGATGCAGAAACAGTTACAGTTTTTGAGTTGATAACACCACCGGCCTCTTCTTAATACCTGCTGTAGTGTTGATAGCGAGCCTGAAGCCATTACAGGTTCTTTTGAGGTTTGAAAGAGAGACTTGCACTCTGAAAGAGGGACGAAGGCATCCTTGGTCATTGGGTACTAAGGGCTAGTTGAACTTTTGCCCCAAGAGAGCTGTGTTAGGCTTTGGTGGTCTCCCTGGACAGCCCCACCACTCCTGGACTAGAGATCATCCACCGGCTGCAGAGAGGAGGGCTCATTCACAGAGGTTGATAAGAATCAGAGAGCTATCTTCAGAGGTACAGACCGAGTCCTGAAATACTGAGGAAGTCAGGCGACAAGAAGGGGTATTATATGGAGATACCCACAGGAGAAGGTCACCAGAGCGGGGACTGGGCTTGGGTTTTCTTCTGCTGGTCATCTTCTTGACTCCTGGTGGCGTCTGACCAGCTACTTTCCCTTGCCCTGGGATGAAGCCTGCTCCTGGGCCTTCTGCGGGAACTCCTCCACACATTTGGTTTGGGCTAGCTCCTGGCATGACTCCGCACGCTGAGGCAGGCACTGATCTTGGCTTGGAGGTAGGCATGGATCTTGGCCTTGCTGTGGGCAGTTTCCTTGGCTTATCTCCTGACACTGAGGATCACAGACCTCCTGAGCTTGGAGTGAACATTTGTCTTGGCTGGGGTCCTGAACACACACTTCCTCAGCTTGTGCCTGGCACTTTTCTTGGCTCTTTTGAAGACATGGAGGTGGCACACATGGTTGCTTGCACTGTTGGTCACTGAAAGACATCTTGGGTGATTTGAAGAGCCTGAAAAAAAAAAACAACAACAGAGGATTTAAGCTGTTTTACCCCGAAAGCACCAAGCTGGGAACTTAAGAAAGGCGTGGTGGGTGAGGACTGAGAGAGGGATTGAGGAGCAGATAATTAACTCTCAGACTGACTTTTATCCATGTCCTTTATATCCCTAGCCCAGCTCCCTCTGACACTTGTTTCCAAGATGAAAATTTATCCAGGCTTTTGTCTGGATAGACACAAGCTGAAAACTCCTGTCCGACCACAGAATTGAACTAATAATCTAAAAAGTCATCTACAATACACTAAACAGAATACATGAGATAGTTAAAGTGGTCATATAAAAGGTAAGATGTCTAAAATAAATGTAGAAAGTATAGTCTAAGATAGGAACAGAACAGTGGCCTCCAAGAGATGGAACATGGGGGAGAGAGATGGGGAGGGAGGGAGAAGAAGAGGGAGAGGGAGAAGGAGAGGGAGAGGGAGAGGGAGAGGGAGAGAGACATGCTTACCTGATCTTCAACAAGATTCAACGAAGGTGTGGATTGTGGAATCTGGGAAGGTGGGGACTTTTATACCGTGCTTGGTACGGCCTCCTGAAGGGCTGGTGGGCCACGTGGGCTAAAGTCCTAATTGTGGAGTCACCATAACAAGCTTCATCTGAAATCACGAACCGTTTGAGTCACTGCTTGTGATGCCTGTTAATCAGCCTGCATTTTGGCCTCTGGGTTCTCAGCAGACCTCAGCAGGGAGGGGCTCCATTCAGAGCTTTCATTACAGGCAGCAGGAAAGGAATGTCCATAAAATGTTATCTGTCTGTTAGCAGGGCCGAGATGCCCTGTCTACTCACACTGGTTCAGGATGCAGTGAGAGATACGATCAACCTTGCTCATCTCTCTTTGCCAGTAGGAAGAATCTACGCCTAAGGCCTGGGGTCTGTCTGAGTTAAGGACTGGTACGGTTTATTTCAGACATTTCCACTGGATGTTCCTGCATTATAATAAATGCAGAAAACCCCTCCATTTATTTTGTCTAGACTAGCTCAAGGCTTGGCTCTAGACAGTGAAGGTAGTGGTCTTGGCCTGGAGGCAGGCATGGAAATCAGACCCAAAGAAGATGGCTTAGACGCCACAGTGTCCTGGGCAGAAATGAAAGTTTTTCCTGCATAAAGTCCTGAGGGAAATCAGAGTGTTTTCATGCTCTTGTGTCAGGTGGTGTGGTGAGGGGAGAAGAGAAGAGGCCACCCTCAGTTTCCGAATTTTGGGTTCTGGTGCCCTTTGAAAAGTAGAGCTTTTCCGAGTGACCAAGGAAACAGGTTGGAACACCTCTCTCCTCACCTCCTGAAACACTTGTCACACTGAGGCCAATGGAAACTGAGTTTGGGGCGGAATCAAAGTTCAAAGCAATGTACCCATCTCCTCTATGTCTTGTCCCTGTTACATGATGAATCCTGCACCGAAGCTGTTGAAATCCATCAGTCTTCAAGCTCCACTCACGCCCACTGTGTTTCAGGAGTCTTCCCTGCAAACCAGAAAGAAATTCACTTCTTTATAAACTCCAATAGTATTTATGTGTATATATTATATATGTATATATATGACATTTAGTGTTTCTGTTCCCTTATTCTGGGCTGTAAGTTCCGACATCTGACAAGATCACATGTATTATATAACTGAAAGATAAGATTATTTATGGGGCAGGCATGAGTGAGGGAATGAAGGGACAGGTGTACAAGACAGAGGTGGACAGACAAAGATCTTCTCACAAACCTTGGTCTACCATAGAATTTTTCTTTCTCTTCTGTTTAAATAATTCTTCTGAAAATTCATGTACAGTACACAAGACAGACTACATAGGATCCTTAAAGATATAAAGAAAGTAGCAATCAGCTTTAAAGAGAAACCAGTGGAATGCACAAGGCAAGGCAGAGGCAGAACAGAGATGGAACAGAGAGAGAAAACGGGGGGGGGTGGCAGGGGAGGGAGAGAAGAGAGAGAGAGGGAGGGAGGGGGAGCAGAGAGAGAGAGAGAGCTCTCAGGATTACCTGAACTTACAACAGGCTCCATGAAGACTGTGAACTGTAGAGCCAAATAAGGCGATGACTTCTAATAGAAAACAAAAGACAGTAATTTATTCAGTTAAATATTAATATTTAGGGGGAAATAGTATTCATAATAGAAGTCTAGAGCAGTGTTCTTAATCTTCCTAATGCTGAGACCCTCTAATGCAGTTCCTCATATTGTGTGACCCTAACCATAAAATTAATATTGTTACTACTTCATAATTGTAATCTTATACTGTTATGAATTGTGATGTAAATTATCTGTGCTTTCCAATGGTCTCGGGTGGCCCATATGAAAGTGTTGTTAAACCTCCAAGGAGTGGTGACCCGCAGGTTGAGAACTGCTGCTCTAGAGTCCCTGAGTGTTGAATTTATTTTATTTGTTAACGTTGACTAAATTTCAGTAACTTTCAACATGATAATCCTCTGGTGCTGGAGATGTGGGTCAGTGGTTAGAGCACCAGCCGCTCTTGCAGGAGACTAGGTTCTGTTCAAAGCATCCAGATGACAGCTTATAACCGTGCCATAGGTCCAGTTCCAGGGGATCCTGTGCCGCCTTCTTGCCTCTGCAGGCACTGCACACATGTAGTACTCGTGTACACATTCAGGCAAACACACATACACATAAGATAAAAATAGTTAAAAAAAATGACAATACTCCCCTGACTTTGGGGTTAAGGTCTTGAAGAAGTGATGCAGTTTATTTCCTGAGATGTAATCAGAAGAAATAAGGAATGTCTCTAAATGTCAATATAGAGCTGGGATACTTGATCCATGGTCAATTGGGATACTTCATATACATGGAAAGTTTTTCTTTTGTTGAGTGTGTGGTGCAGTGTGCATGCACATGAGTGTGCAGTCATGTGTATTTTATTGAGTGTGTGGTGCGGCATGCATGCACATGAGTGTGCAGTCGTGTATTTTATTGAGTGTGTGGTGCGGCATGCATGAACATGAGTGTGCAGGCATGTGTATTTTATTGAGTGTGTGGTGCGGCATGCATGAACATGAGTGTGCAGTCATGTGGAAGCCAGAGGAGGGTGCATGGTGTCTGCTATTTTTCTCAGCCTTCTTTTCTTGAGACAAAATTTCTGACTGAAGTTTCCCATTTCAGGCAGGGTGGCTGACTCCTGAGTTCCCAGGACCCACTTGTCTCTGCTCCCCTGTGATGGAGGTACAGGCTCTCAGTCATACTTCACTCCTGAGTTCCCAGGACCCACTTGTCTCTGCTCCCCTATGATGGAGGTACAGGCTCTCACAGCCATACTTGACTTTTTCTGTGAATGTTGAATTCAAACTTAGGTTCCCTTGCTTGCATGGCAAGGATTCTCCCAACAGAGCCAGCTCTCCAGTCCCATCATACGTCATATGTTTGGAAGAAGTGACGGAACACAGGTGGAATCTTTGGTTTTATGGTCGTGCCTAAAGGACTGGTGTAACTGTAGCACAGCCCTGGCATTGTGGTAGGAGGCAGGGAAGGGGGAGGAGGGGTATTTGGAATACTAATGAATGTATCTGAAAAGACAAAGCCTTTGGAGGATTAGCTGCAGAATGGGAAGGGTCTGCTCATTCCCATTCCATCCCCTTTCAGTTTAAATCCTCATTGTTTCTTTTCTTCCCCCTTTATCTCTTTTATCTTTTCTGTGAAATGGTGTCTAAGAGGCAAAGAAACGCTACTGTATTGTAGGAAGTAAGGAATTAATGACTGCTGAGTTTATTAACTTATTCTGTCTGCTAGGAACAGTCCTGCTCTTTCAGGGCCTCACACTGATGGAGATGGACAGAGGTCAGCTGTTATGCCTAATCTCTGGAGGCAGAGAATAGAGGAGGGGCATTTTCATGTAGTTTTGAGGACAGAGTCCTAGTTAGAAGGTTTCTGAAGCACAGAGAGCCAGCAGGATGAAAAGAGGATCTGAAGCCCTCTTAGGCATAGATGAGAGATGAGGGGAGAGGATCTGCTGGAGATTTCTAGAAGTTTCCTAAAACGTGATGCATGCTCCATGCATTTCTGTGATTTTTGGATAAGCTCCGGGAAACTGAACAGCTGTAAGAAGAAAAACGCAGAAGCGAAGCGAAGTCAAATTCTCACGGTAGTGGAGAGCCAATCTGGATAGATCCCCGAGTTCAGCTTATCCATAAGACCGTCCCACCTGTCATTGCATTAATTCATAACCATTCTTGAAACAGAAGCCAAGTCCCGAGGAGGACAGATAATGACTTGCCAAAGATGTCCTACTTAGTCAGTAGAATTTGTAACTGTGTTTGGTTGTGTGGCAAAAGAGAATTAAGATAGGAGACAGAAACTTAATTCCTGATCAGTTTACTTTTGAACAGAGAGATAGTTTGGGCTATCCAAGGGAAGGGTGTAATATAAACTTGAGGATCCTTGGAAGGGCGGAGGGGGAAGAAGCATTGTTATTTACTGTGGAAGACTACACTGGCCACTGTGGGCAAAGACGATGGGAGAACATGCAGAAATGGCAGCGGCTGTGGAAGCTGGAAATGCCAAAACAATGCTCTCCAGGAGGTTCCATAAAGCAGTGTAGCCTGGTTGTCACTGATTTTGGTTCACTGAGACCACCTGCCATTTTTTTGGTCAACTTGACATAAGCTAGCGTCCTCTGGGAAGAGCATTATCAATTGAGAAAATGCCCCCATACGATTGGCCTATCGGGATTGCAGGTCAGGTAGTTTCTTGGTTACTGACTGACGTGGGTGGGTCCAATACGATTGGCCTATCGGGATTGCAGGTCAGGTAGTTTCTTGGTTATTGACTGACGTGGGTGGGTGGGCCCACCTATACAGAGGGGCAGTGCCACTCCCCGGCAGGTGGTCCTAAGTTGTATAAGGAAGCAAGCTGAACAAGCCATGAGGAGCCAGTCAGTAAGCAGTGGTTTCTCCATGGTCTCTGCATTCTTCCTGCTTCCAGGTCCCTGACTAGAGCTGCTGCCTCAGCTTCCCACAGTGGCGGACTGTTATCTGGGAGCATGAACTGAAATAAACTCTTTCCAAGTTTGTTTTGGTCATGATGTTTTATCACATCAGGAGAAAAGTAACTAAGTCATCCCCATAGATGTCTGACTTTGAGAGCCCCAATGCATTTTGACATTTTGTTCTACTAAAGTAACTTGTGGCAGAAATGCTAAGAAGCTGATGCTTCTCACCATCTCAAGCCCTTGGGGACTTTGAGGGAGCAAGGATTCAGATGAAGTAATGGAATCTCCTTCTAGATCCTTTGTTTAGAAGACGTCTTTATCTATCGTATCAACACACTCAATCCAGACCTCCTTTAGGTAGAGGAGGCTTCAAGATTCATGGAACATCTAAACTCAGGGTTCAGGACTGACTCTACCACATAGAACATGTGTGGTATTGGATTAGTAGCAACCTCTTAGATATTCAATAATCCCTTTTCATGAGAAAGTAAAGATACTCTTTCTCAAGTCCCCATGAGAATAATTCAGAGTGTACAGTAACACTTGGTACCCTCATACTACCTATGAAGGCTTGTATTGGTGTTGGCTCAACACTCGCTTTTTTCACGAGTCTTTTCTTGATTTTCCATTTCTTGGTTCTATGTTCTTTGCTCTGACTCTACAACATTTGCCCTTTGGCTTTTCTATTCACTGTGATGTGTAGACAATTCACCTCACAAGGGCTTAGGTCTCTGCTCCTCACAGGGCCTGAGTGGTCACTTGACACTCTCTCGTCTCCAACAATCATTAGGAAAGTGAGCTCTAGCCGGGTGGTTGTGGCACACCCCTTTAATCCCAGTGCTCAAGAGGTAGAGGCAGGTGGATTTCTGTGAGTTTTGAAGCCAGCCTGGTCTACAAAGTGAGTTCTAGGACAAGCTCCAAAGCTACAGAGAAACCCTGTCTCAACAAACAAACAAAACAAATAAAAAACCCAACAGCAGCAACAACAACAACAACAACAACAACAACAACAACAAAACACCAAGGAAAGTGGGCTCTTGGGTCTGTTCCAGCTTTCACCTTTTGTGATACTGTAAATGTGAACCTGGGTATTCTGTGTCTTTCTAAGTATTGGTGACATGCATGTGGGCCCCTTCTCCTTGCTTAGAAGACTCAGTTTTCTGTTCTCTGCTTGTAACACGGACTGGGAAGATGGCTGAGTGACTTTAGATGACCTGTCATTTTCTTGGTGATTTGGGGAGACTGAGTCAAAAAAAACCCACCTCAGTGGCCCAGTTAGTTAGCAACGAAGCTTGGATATCTTTGGGGAGATTGTCCCACCCCAAATCTTAAGGTGACTAATTTCCCTATGTCCAGTCCTCTTACTTAGACTCGTGCTGATCCGATCGGAAGGGTATCTGAGAATCTAGACTCGCGGGCCTGTTATTATCGGGAGCCAGGGTGTAATTAGACAGAGAGACCCACGTAATGTAGAAGATTGTTTTTCCTCCATTCCCATCAAATAACAATCTCCTTTGTGGAGATCATAAAAGTCCCCAGACTCCTTTGATTCGCTCACCCGCATATTACAGGGCGATGGGTCTGATAACAACGAGAAGGGTAGAATGTGGCTCGTCCTGTTGGCTGCCTGGCAGGTGCCTCTGGACTTTACTGAGCTTGTAAATTCCTTGTGGAGAGAGCTTTTTTCTTGCCTTCTCTTCATGTCACCCACATAGGAGTCTGAATCAGACAGGCGAAAGGTGGGGCTCACAGGCCCTTCAGGCTGGAGGGACAAATGAGAACACCCGACTCCACTTCCTTGTTTTAGCCCTATCAGCTGTGACCTTCAGATGATGGAAGTGAGGGGTAAGTCATCTGGGCCTTGCTCAAGGTCAGGTGGTAAGTTCACCCCAGGAGAAATGGACATGGAAAGTCAGACTGTTTTACTGGAGAGACTTCAGGAGTTTCAAGAAGACATCAAGTGTGTATAGCAACCTGTGGTTTGTAACAAATGTGAGAAAATGTTCAAATGTGTGTGCCTTCCCCTTCTAGGGGACAGGAGCCCCAGGACAAGAGCCACTGACAGACACAGGGAGGAAGGATGTCCTCAGACTGCTTAGCTTTGCTGTTGGTCTCCCATCTTTTCCACTTTGAGCTCCTGCCTCATTGGGCCCTAAACTGGGGTTAGAAATCGCCTGACAACCCAGCTAATGCTCAGGAGTTTGGGTCAAGTGGTTCCTCACCTGGAAATGCCACTTCCAGCTCAGATAGTGATGTGAAAGCCTCCTCTGGGTCCTCCACCAGCCCAGCTGGGGATGGAACAGAGGTAAAGACCCTAGTGGCGTGGTCTTAGTAGGTATTTTCATCCTCTCCTCCTCTCTGCTTGCCTCCATTGCCCTAGCTTGTATATCAGGCGACAGGCAGCCTGCACCTTTCCTGGAGAGCCATGGGCATCCTAGTTGGCCTGGACTTTCAAAGCTAGCCCATGCTAGGGCTCTGTAGTGGCGTCTGCTTTGGGACTCTCTGAATGGACCCCAGGACTGTTTTGCGAGGAAGGAAGGGTACTTGGCCCTGCTCACCTCATCGTCTGTAGGTCATCTCTCTCTCTGGCACTGCAGACGGGTGACCTCTCTGTTCCAGTGTTGTCTATTTGTACAGCTCTCTACCATTTAAGGCCGAGTCTCAGTGGCTGCCATGGGAGCTGGGAGTAATTGCAGCACTCCGGGGAGCTCCGGCCTCCTCATCACATTCTGGTCTTCTTCCCAAGAGCAGCCTTTGATCTAGCTCTGGGTTGGAAAGGTAACCATTAAGATGTCTATCTTCAGTTTCATTTACATGGAAGATGCACGGACTAAGCTGGCAGTGAACGTTCTCTTGTTCTCAGATCTGGCCTTCCTCCTAGACTGTATGTGCGCTTCTAGAAACTGAGGCTACAGCTCCCGGCCTGTTCTCCAGTGGTGCCTCTTGGAAGGCTGTGTTCTCAAGGTGAACCTTCCCTCTGTAATGTGGGTGCTCCCATCCAAGGCCTATCAGACACTCCAGCAGCCCTTGAAGAGCTGATTATTATTTTTATTACACAACAAATAAATGCATGTTAGTGAAAATTCAGAAAGCAATAAAGATATATTATTTATGTCCTCACTATACTGAAACAGCAAGGACAACTCATTTTTCTATTGTTATTCATAGCTGCTTTGAGTTGAAACTGCTTGCTTCATGGAAGCTGAGGCCTTACTATTCCCTCTTAATATTTTTCATGTTGGCCAGCAGATGCAGGGTTTTGGGCATGCTGAAGTATTCTGCCCCTGATCTGTAGCTCTACCCTTCTTCCATATGGATTCAGGGGCTGAGCAGTGCTCCAACAAGTAACAAGTGTAAATTTAATCAAATCTCCTTAGATATTTACAGTTTTTTCCCCTAAGTTACACTGTGGTAATTGTTTTATTTCCTTAGCTTCTACCCCACTGCCACAGTTACTTTTCTTTGGTTTCTCCAAATTGAATCCACAGGGACTGTTGAGGCATTTCATGCTTTTGACATATAGTGCCATGTTTGCGGAATTGTTTTCTAGAAGGGTGACCAATAATGACACATTCTATTTATTTATTTTTTATACCAACCACAGTTTCCCCTCCTTCCTCTCCCCTGTTCCCTGCTCCCACCTCCCTTCTCCCTCCCCCCTTCCACCCCTCCTCTGTCTCCATTCAGAAGGGGTAAGGCTCCCATGGGAGTCAACGAAGTTTGGCATATCAAGTTGAGGCAGGACCAAGCCCTTCCCTTTGCATCAAGGCTGGGCAAGGCTTCCCACTGTAGGACTAGGTTAATGACACATTCTTAACACTAGGCCCCAGGGATTTAGTATTTCAGTGAGAATTTCGGTGCAGGGTCATTCTGTCCTTAGTCTTCCCCTCCCATTGTTTTGATTGCCTCTGAGGTCAGATGTTTTCGTCCTGTTAATACTTGACCACAGTTGTCCCTGTAACCTACCAGGGGTTGCCAGAAGTTTCTGAGATTCAGCAGACACCTTTCTTCAAAGGTGTGGAGCATAGAAACTTTGGGGACAGGCCTTCCCAGGAGGCCCTGAGACTCAGGCTTCATGTCAGAGAGAGTAACTACTAGTTGTCACATCTGGAACCTGGGAGACCAGTGCCCCGAAGTCCGTGTCTAGCTTTGTCTTCTAAGTGTGTCTATAATTCAATCAGAAGTGTCCCCGGTGCCCTTTTTCAGGATTTTTTTTTCAAGTATCTGTATTTGCCTTTGACTGTTCTGAATCATCTTTTCAACACCATGGAAGGACGGGGAGGTATTGGCATGCTCTGAGTCCATGAAGAGGCATTTCGTGATGGCTTCCTGCTACTGCAGAGAATTCCAAACCAGGTTTCCATCGAAACATTGTGGGCTACTCTAATGCACAGGTGATTTGACCTGTGTGATGAGGCTGCCAGCTGCCTGGCTGCAGGAGTAAGTTCCTGACCTTTGCCTGGAGATAAGAGGAGCACCCTCCTGTCTGACCATTCCCGAACTAGATCTGTGCCCTTCAGGTGAGAGAATGGGAGCCCTGCAGGGGAGGAAGGCTGAAGGCCGAGTCCACGCACGTGGGCTCTGAGGCTCTTGGTTGTTAGGGTTCTCTAAGCCTACTGTATCCCACTGCAGTCCCCATCTCAGCAACACGAGCCTGTCCAGCCCTTCTTGTTCGTTCAGTTTGTTCTGGGCTCGCTAACTGCTTGTAAAATCTTCACTAAATACCAGATGTGCGCGCCTTCCCTGACTGCTGCTCTCCCACACGCATACCTGTTTTTTGTACTTAAGTTTTAGTTTTTTTAAAAATATTTATTTATTTATTTATTATGTATACAATGTTCTGTCTGTGTATGTGCCTGAAGGCCAGAAGAGGGCGCCAGACCTCTTTACAGATGGTTGTGAGCCACCATGTGGTTGCTGGGAATTGAACTCAGGACCTTTGGAAGAGCAGGCAATGCTCTTAACCACTGAGCCATCTCTCCAGCCCAAGTTTTAGTTTTGAAATCTTATAGATTCACATAAATTTGCAAAAACAAAGGTCCCAAGTGTTCTTCATTGGGGTTCTTGAAGTAGTGACATATTATTGAATTTTAATATCAAAGTGAGGTAAATGATATAACATGCAAGCCATTCTTATTTTAATAATGTCTATTTCTACAAAGAAATCAGAATTGGTCATCAAAAGAATAAATAATCCAATAAAAAATGAAGTATAGACCTAAACAGAGAACTCTCAACAGAGGAATCTAAAATGGCTGAAAGACACTTAAGGAAGTGATCAACATCCTTAATCATCAGAGAAATGCAAATCAAAACAACTCTGAGATTCTATCTTACACCTACAGGTGTAAGAATGGCCAAGATCAAAAACACTGATGACAACTTATGCTGGAGGGGTTGTGGGACAAAGGGAACACTCCTGCGTTGCTGGTGGGAATGCAAGCTGGTACAGCCCCTTTGGATGTTAGTGTGGCGATTTCTTAGAAAATTAGTAAACAACCTCCCTCAAGACCTAGCAATACCACTTTTGGGTACATATCCAAAGGATGCTCAATCGTGCCACAAGAACATGTGCTCAACTGTGTTCATAGTAGCACTATTTGTCATAGCCAGAATCTGGAAACAATGTAAATGCCCCTCAACTGAAGAATGGATAAGGAAAACGTGGTACATTTACACAATGGAGTACTACACAGCGAAAAAAAATAATGACATCTTGAAATTTTTGGGCAAATGGATGGATCTAGAAAACATCATACTGAGTGAGGAAACCTAGACTCAGACAAATATGTACTTACTCATAAGTGGCTTTTGGACATTAAGCCAAAAAACCAGCCTACAATTCACAATCCCAGAGAACCTAGACAACAATGAGGACCCTAAGAGAGACATACATGGATCTAATCTACATGTGAAGTAGAAAAAGACAAGATCTCCTAAGTAAATTGGGAGTGTGGGAATCATGGGAGAAGATAGAAGGGGAGGGGAGAGAAAAAGAGAGGAGCAGAGAAAATTATGTAGCTCAATAAAAACAGTAAAAACATCTATTTCTAAGTCTACAGGGGCACTTGGGAACTTGAGTGCTGTGCTCAGCAGAATTAGTCTCTACACGGAGCAGACTGTGCAGCAGGGGAGCCAGGTGGACCTTGTACTTGCTGCCTCTTCACCCACCATCTGCTGTGCTCCAGGACACTTCCCTTGACTGCAATAGGACTGCCCTCCCTATGGCACAGTGGAGGAAACTGAGGCATGAGTAAGTTAAGTGTCAGATGGAAAGTCACAGTGCCATTAGGGGGTTGAGATAGAGTTTAAACCCAGGCAGGCTCTCCGAGCCCTTGGCCTGAGAGTCATGCAGCAGGACTAAAGGCAGGTCGGTGGGATGTCGGTTCTTGAACATTTCTAGATCTCTGACCAATCTTTCTCTCTGTCTCTCACTCTCTCTGTCTGTCTCTGTCTCTCTCTCTCTCTCTTACACACACATCACACACACACACACACACACACACACACACACACACACACACACACACACTCTTCACGTGTCCTGTTTCCTGGGATTACATACTTTACCAGGCACAATCACACTTAAGAATCACTCAGACTTTGCTCCAGCGGGGCTTGGCAGCTCTAAGCAACAGGCAGAGGCTGTGGGGCCCCTGGAGCTCTCACGGCCAAGGATTGCTTCTTGGTACAGTGCTGTGTGACCACCACCAGAGAACAAAGCGAGTCCTCCGAGACGGAAGTCTTGCGCAGCAGAGGAACGTGTTTACTGTCAGTTCATGGTTTTGCTTCTAGCCCCACAAGGTTGTAGGTGGTAATGGAGGCCGGTGACACTGGGGTTAGTGTTGCCCATGGTGCCTCACTCTGGGGGTGGGCATGAGCAGGGGCACCTGGGAGGACAGGTTTCAACACACACCATGGTGGGGCATGGTGGTGGACATTGCAGGGGGCATGGCGGACACGGGGGACAAGGGGGGCACTTCGGTGGTGGTGGGCACTTCAGTGAACACTTGTCAGAGTAGCGCTGCAGCAGCTTCCTTAGACAGCTGGGCTGGCATTTGGCCTCACACTTTTGTTCACATCTGGGGTCACAGTACTTGGGCTCATTCTTGGGGTCACTGGACTTGTTCTTATCATCACTCGACATTTTGTTCTTGGATATGTAGGCCTGAGAAGAAATGAGAGAGTGTCAGTGAGGGCTTCTTCCTGCTGGCCCATGCTGTTTTCATGTGCCCGGCCTCTAGAACATCTACGCGAGCCGTTCTTTCCTGTGGACTTGGGGTGTGTTTATGTGTCTGCCCTCACTCAGATTTCCTCTCTCCCTGCCTCCATGCTAGACTCCAAGCAGGTGCTCTCAGGGT
This sequence comes from Microtus ochrogaster, assembly GCF_000317375.1. NCBI lineage: Eukaryota > Metazoa > Chordata > Mammalia > Rodentia > Cricetidae > Microtus > Microtus ochrogaster. Next base: position 4,837,953 of record NW_004949114.1, read on the forward strand.
CCTGGAATGTCACAACAACCATAAGACTTGGAATTTCAGTGTTGGCATTTTTTGTAATCCCTTGTGTTTGGCATAATTCATGTAAGTCATTATTTCAGAGTCCATAATGTGGATTGCATTGCTGGAAGCATGGCCAGGTGGCCATGTCGTTACCCTCGGGAAGCAGGTGAGTGAATAGGCTTGGAATGGCAGGCACATCTGTGAGTTGACTTCAAGGCCATCCAGTCTTGAAAACTGCTTTCTTTTCTGGTAGACTGAGGCAGGGAAGGCAACTGAGACTATTTTTAGCCCCATGAACCATTCTAGAACCGTCCTTCCCTCCCCTCAAGGGATCACAAGGCTCTGTCCAACAGTCGGGGAAAAGGAAGAGGTCAGGAGAGAAGAGATTAAGTGGGGGAATCTAATTTCATGAATTTATGAATGTTTGAAGCAAGAAATATAATTTCCAGAAGGGAATTCCTTTTCTGTTGAGTTCTGCCCTGAGTAGGGCTTTCTTTAAGGAAAGCTTAACTTCTGGATTTGGACACAGTTTTTAGTTTTGTTTGTTTTTCTTTGGGGGGGTTTCGAGACAGGGTTTCTCTGTAGCTTTGGGGCCTATCTGGAACTAGCTCTGTAGACCAGTCTGGTCTCGAACTCACAAAGATCTGCCTGCCCTACGTCCCGAGTGCTGGGATTAAAGGCGTGTGCCACCACCGCCCGGCTGGGTTTCTAGTTTCTAACAACGCTTGAAGCTGGCTTTAGTTGGTATGCTTTTGATTTTATTTAATAATAAAAAGTCTATTTCCCATAGCCAAGAGGATAACTATGAGTTTTTCCTTTGGTTCCCCTTCTTACTTAGCTTCTTTAGGATCACCATTGTAGACTCCGTGACCCTTATTTATGGCTAGAAACCAATTATGAGTGAGTACATCCCATATTCATCTTTTTGGGTCTGGGTTACCTCACTCAGGATAGTGTTTTCTATTTCC